>NW_025945629.1:0-1242 GCF_000764305.2 Hyalella azteca | reverse complement strand
AGCGACACGTGCGCATGTGGAACAAAATTCGATGGGCTCTGGAAATAACAATTTGTGGTTATTGCGAATCAATTGAGAGCTATGGAACTTGTCAGAGCAAATGGCAACACAGCCTGACTGGATAAAATATGAAACTTTTGGAGGGAAATTCGAAACTGACTCAGAAGTTCGCTTAAATTGAAAAGTGAATACGACTTCCCGTTAGGCTTAATATGAAGTTGAGTTGACATTTTAATTTTATGAAGCCGTGTTAACTACTATAAAAAAAGAAGATTTCTTCAGAGCCCGAAAACGTTTTCGTCATTCTTCAACACTTATTGATCATATCAAGCTACTCTTTCAAGCTCATTTTGAATGGTTACTTACGGCATTCAAACTATAACTTGACAGTTATCATAAAATTCTATACAAACGCGCACTCTTCCGACTGCATGCTGAATCATTTTCTCCATTTGACCAAATTGAACGCTACACAATCAACAGCATCCTGTTATTCTCAGTAGTATATATCACAAATCATACTTGTAATGCGTTCGCACAAATTAATAGATAGTCTTGGCGTTTTATTTCAGATATATGACCTGAAAAATTTGCAATGGGAAGGTTTGTTTGAAGCATTCTAACACAAGTTGAAACGAACTACATGAGCTTAGCTTGATGTAAATAATCATATTACAAGACAAACTCTTCAATACTGTTTAGAATAGAATAGAATAGAAGTGTCGGCACTGAAGAAATAGGCCCATGGCCTGTTGCCCATTCTTGAACTTTTCGTGACTTGATTCACAAGGGATCCGGCCTTTGGAACCCGATCTTTCCATAGCTGACGATTGATTGAGATAGCTGCTGGACTTATTGCAAGGCCCGTAAGGTGCTATGCATTTCAAGACTGAAGCAATACCCCTGTCTGACACATTAAACAGACCAAAAAGCTTGCATAAAAACTTGACGTAAAAATTTCGTAAAAATATCTCGTTGCCGCTGATAGCTCCACCGAAGCTCAGCGGAACCGCGGAATTTTCAGCCAAACTGCGGAGCCGCCGCCGCGGACGCTGCGTGCGACGCTCCAGGGCCGCAGACACGCGACTTATGACGCGCTGTCGCCCGCAACTCCTGCCAAAATGTAAGAATCTTTTAAGAATGTTCACTGACCTGAAAACTAAAGGGATGTTTTCTCATAAAATTTTATACGCCACCTCTAGTTCTATGATGATAGAAAATTCCCGGCTCACCCCAGCTAAA
>NW_025945628.1:0-585 GCF_000764305.2 Hyalella azteca | reverse complement strand
TTACTACGTAACTTTTAGCTCACAGCATCTGGGGTTAGGTTCCAGATAGCATAGTTCTGTTCCAAAATTTATCGTCGTACGACGCGTGGCCGTTCAACCGTGAGCTGATTCGACACACGGGACAGATACGGATGGCTCCGGCGCGCTCCGTCCGGTGGTGTACAATTTTTTTGCGTGTTGACAGACGACGCTGGGCCATACGACGCCAAGCTTATTTTCCTGTGGGCTGATTGATCTAATTCAATGGATGTGATCTGTCTGGTGGCGTGCGGCTGATAACGTTACAGTCATGATGTGTTGTAGGCTATGTTCTTCAGGGAAGGGATCGTGATAGTCCATTCGAAGCACGGCAGTGGTGGTCTTCGACAGACGTCCCCCCATCAATCAGCTAGAGAATCAGTGTGGTGCGAACTTACTTTAAAAGGCAAAGATAGCCTCCTCATAGGGGTCATTTACAGATCACCTAACAGCTCCTCTGATAACAATAAAGTGGAATTGGGGTGCGTGGTGACCTACGGTCACGACCTTTAAATCGGTCATACACGCTGCCTAAAAAACTTTTACTAGCATCAAAAAATTAAAAGT
>NW_025945627.1:0-102566 GCF_000764305.2 Hyalella azteca | reverse complement strand
TACTGATCGGGCAACGAGAAAAGCCTTCTGCTGGCTGCAAAGGGGGAGAGCCGGGGCATGGCGTTATAGGGACGGCAGTTTGCACTTAAGCCTGTGGAGTAGAGCACCATGAAGCAGTGGCTGTGACATAATGGCGCTGTTATGTATGTCAGGCGCTTATTTTCAAAAGCCGCGAATACACCAGGCTGTGTTTAATACAAGCATGCAACAGTTTGGCTATTTGCCCACGGCCCCATGGCCCCACGGTTGCTTCGGTGGCTTGATGTTATCTGGCTGATTGATTCATATCCAGGAAAGGAAATGACGCCTATGGCTTTAGCCTTAAGGCACTTAATCACACAGGCTTGAGGCTAATATGCCCTCTAGCGTGATTACGAGCCGAAAGGTAGGTATAGATATTGAATTGTGGGCAAGGGCTATGTAGCGGTCTATACTCAATACTGCATCCCTTGCAGAGGGATTAGTAATGCTGAGCCATAGTGGCAAAGCAGAGAGTTTTTAGACTCTCCCTCAAGTTCATTTTTGAGTCCTATAACTGTAGACCAATAAAGTATCCTGGATACCAGCATTATCATACATAAGAAATTGGTTTAAATCTTGAGTAAATGAGGAAATTAAAAATGAACTGATTCTAAAAAAGCTCAGGTTTGCCACTATGATGCTGACACCGGAAGCAGAATAGGTTTCTGAGCAGTCGGATGATATTGATGCTCCATCCCCTTGTTCTTTTTTCTTACGTTCAGCTTTGGGCTTGGGCATTCTGCTGGTTTTTTGTACAAACAAGGTACTCCAAATAGGTGCCCGTCTCAAAATTAAGACTCTTTTCTATTTATTCACAGACTCCAAAAGGTACTCACTCTATCCTATACACACGTCCATAGTCGACCGAAACTCGAACCACGATTCGCCGTCTGAGTCCAAGATTTCAGAGAGACGGACCGATTTTGCCTTCGTTTGCGAGTTGTACGGATATACGGAGAAACGACCGGCATTTCTCAAGCCGATTTTTGAACTTGCATAGACCAAGAGCCATATACGTAAAGCCGTATATTTTTTTTAATTGGGGGTTAAAACTTGTGGCGACAAAAGCGCCCAACAGCCTGAATTCTCTGTCAGAAGTAAAGCCGTATAACTCGCAAACGAATGCAAAATCGAAAACATTGTAAGCACGTCTCGGACAAATTTACGGCCGTATTTGCGGCCGGTCTCGCGGCCGGACTCTGTACCTGAAATATCACCCAAAGTACTGAACTTAGCTCAATGAAACTTGGTACACATATGCATTATGGCCTAACGGTGATGTCAAGCTCGTGACAATTTTTTTACTATCGCCTTCATTCGTGAGTTATATGATGAAACGTGCCGAAATTTGCAGTGTACCAGAGATTTCTTCTAAAATACTGAACAGATATGAATGAAACTTTGCTTATAGAAACCTAACCTCCCAACAAAGATGTTTAGCTCGAAACAATTTTTTCGATTTCCGCTCCCCCACCTTGCTGCAGATAATCAGGTTAGGTTAGGTCCGAAATTGTTTGTTTGGGTGGAGAGTTGGGGCTGGTGTGGAGGAGGCGCATGCTGGGGTGTTGTCTCCGCGGAGATTATATTTGGCTGGAGCAGTTGCTGCTGGCGTACGGCGCCTATGGCTCTAAGAGCTGGTGCTCTAAGTCTGGAGGCTAATCCACTCATTAGCATGCTTGTGCTCGGGAAAAATATAAAAGTGATGACCGTATTTGGCAATGCTGGCCCCTAACATGCAACCCGATTCTTGAACAAGCAACCATCTTTCCGATTTTGATCTTAATTTTCGCAGCCACAGCCTAGCTAGCTGTTCTTAAACCTCCATTTCGCCGTCCCAATCTTGTTGATCTTAACCACTCAGCCGCCCAAAGCATATAATGTAACTTGTGTATAAATGTTGACGTTGAAATGCTTAGCGGAGGGCTAAGACCATTTATAATCAGTTGTGCCATAACAAGATAAACTCCGATTTTAGACACCAGGTCAAAGATACCTCGAGTGGGCTTTATCATTCGAAAGCAAAAAAATGGTTAAATTATATCCATTCATGACACTGAAAACATATAGAATTTTGTTGGAAACCAGCAATATTCCGTCGGAAATAGAAAGAATTATGAGAAAAGACTGAAACTATAAAGACTCGATAAGTATTGAAGGGAATTAAGAATATTCAAAGATTATATCACATTTTATTAAATGAGATGCACACAGTCTCTCACAAAAATGTACTCTATATATTCGTTAGCGCGTCTTTTCCATGGATGTTGAAGAAGCCTTCAATTTTTCAACGTCAATTAAGGTTGGCAATGGAGCTTATTGTGTTACTCACCCATTGTTAACCTTGAAAATGAATCAATTGTTAACCTTGAAAATGAATCAATTGCAACCAACCCTCGAACTAAGGGATTCTCTTAAAACTAAAATCAAGAGAGACTGAAAAAAACTCAAATAAGGTTAAGTGACAAATCCAATGATTGGCACAATGAACTAATATGGCGGAACATTATAACCCACATATTTAACTCTCAAGGAAATAAGTTCTAGCAAATTAGAAGAATGCTAAGTAGGCACAGAAATGCAGTAGGCAAATCAAGTACCGCGAAGTATACGCACAAATAGGAATATGAATTGCGCACAGCTTAGCTCAAATTGTATAAAAATAAGGAACTCGGTCTACCAATACCCAGACGAGAAAGTAAAATCAATAGAGGAGGGGCGAGTATAGGCGGGGACAGTACAATAACGAGTTATACTGCGGGAGTTTCGATGGGGTAGCGATGTATCGATACTCACTCGTATATATTCTATCGTACATATTCCATCGTATATACTCCATCGTACATATTCCATCGTATATACTCTATCGTACATACTCCATCGTCGAAAGGAAAGTAGTGAGAGTATAGATGAGAGTCTTTGAACGACGAACTTTGTCAATAATTACAATGTAATAAAGTTGATGATTATCGTACATATTCCATCGAATTTACTCTATCGTATATACTCTATCGTATATATTCCATCGTATATACTCTACCGTATATACTCCATCGTCAAAAGGAAAATAGTGATTCCATCGTATATACTCTACCGTATATACTCCATCGTCAAAAGGAAAATAGTGAGAGTATAGATGAGAGTCTTTAAACGACGAACTTTGTCAATAATTTCAATGTAATAAAGTTGATGATGTTAGTATAGCATTTTCTTTACTGCTTTGGAAGACAATTGGCATTGTATGTTTTAAATATCTTTCTCTCTAACTCCATGTCAGGGTCATTGGAACCCTTGAGATACTGTATGACGATACCAGTGCCAAGCATCAAAGAATAAACTGCAAAACACACGTACAATACGACAGCCATTCATACTAAACAAGTATGAGCTTCTAATTACCAGATATTTTATGCACTACCAACTACACGTTTATATGACAATGAATATATATTGCAACTCTAACAGTTAGTACAACATTCCGATCAACTGGACAACCAGCGTCCAAAAATAATGGGTAATTCTAACACAGCGGGCCAGACAAGCAGCGATATGCAAATCAGAAGCGGTTATAAAGCCCGAACGAGGGCATGACGTATAGAATCACTCCTGATTATCAATTGAAATATTTCAACACAAGCAGACGCAGCACAGGCAACAGGCTAACAACTACTCGGAACTACAAACAACGGCAGATATTATATATGAACTGTTGGCGGCTCAAGATTTGAAATAAGATCACAGATGAAGAGTCTTGCATAACCATAGGTCGAAAAAATAGCGCCAAGCCAACAGTGACTAAAAAAATCTAAAATAGTATGCAGTCACATCTACGACTGACTTGCGGCAACTCACCTCGAAGGTGAACTGTGACAAAAATACTGAAGCGTCATAAAGAATATGACAGAAGTACCAGATAGAGTAGCAATATTCTGTTATTTTTTTTATTGTAACCAAACACAAGTTCAAAAACAATGATTTTTCAAAGTAAAGAATGATAAACGGTTAGAATTGCAGAAATATGCACAGAAAATTCAAACCCAAACTCATTTGTAAATTTTCAACAATATTCTCCAAAGACCAGGAACTAAATTCGAAATTTGAACATCAATTGTGAAACTCGAGATTTTATATATCTGAATACTGAGAAACTTTGCTTACGCGTAAGTCTACGCGTAAGCGTAAGTCTACGACCTCTTAAATGACTGTCGGTAGTAGCATAACGTATCACCGAAATATTTAACCTAATATTCTACATTGAATCTAGCATTAAATTCAATTCCAGCATCAGACATTCTACATTGAATACCTGTTGATGTCTAACGCAGATATTGTATATATAGCGCTATCGATTTAACAATTTTTCACATTTTTAAAATAAACTGATCTGAAATGTATTCAATTTACATTACAAATCACGGATAGTGATCGTTATAGCTGTAAATTATTTATTATACCTAATAATAAATGAAAATGTCTTCGCATGATTATTTAGTCAATAGAATCCACAAGCTATGAAAGAGATCAGTTGATGTTCTTAATACATCTAATGTTTATATAATTAAGCTATCGTACAGATCATTATAGTGACGATGATCATGATTAATATAATGATGATAATGAAGGAATGCTACTCGTATTTCAAACGAACCTCAACATTTTGTTTTTCGTACCATTAAGAACCATCGGTAGTTCTGAAAATACTCAAATTTCTTCTTTAGAAATAAAGTAATTGTAATCCGTTACATTTATAAGTCGCATAAAAGACAATTGAAATGGAAATTTAAAAATCAAGTAGCATAAAAGATTATTGAAATGGGAATTTGAAAATCGCTTCGAAGATGAAGCGCACTGTACAATAATTTCAGTATTAGTCCTGCGCATTATACTCGTTTGTTTCAACAAAACGGCATCTATGACACCGGGTCTTGAGTGTAGTACATATGCTCACAAATAAAATTATTCTATAGATGTGTTGATCAACTGGTAGATATTCGTAGATATACTTGGAATACACTTGTAGAGTTGCACTAGAGACAAGCAGTACCGCTAGTAACGATATAACGATGAGCGCGACCACGCAGTGGAGAGCTCACATCTTGTCCATCACGTTCGCCGTTTGATGCTTGAGCACCTATCTATGACACCGGGTCTTGAGTGTAGTACATATGCACACAAATAAAATTATTCTATAGATGTGTTGATCAACTGGTAGATATTCGTAGATATACACTGTTAGAAAAATTACCGTTAACGGTGTTACCGGCGTTTCAGTGGCCGGTCGGCACGTGAAAAGAAACACCGTGTTGTCGTTTTTATTCTAATTTAACATTACAAATCCGTAAAAGATCTGATAAAAACGGCGAAACAGTTCATTTTCACGGGGCGACCGGCCACTAGAACGACAGTGGGACCGTTTTTTCACCGTTTTTTTCTAACAGTGTACTTGGAATACACTTGCAGAGTTGCACTAGAGACAAGCAGTACCGCTAGTAACAATATAACGATGAGCGCGACCACGCAGTGGAGAGCTCACATCTTGTCCATCACGTTCGCCGTTTGATGCTTGAGCACCACTGCAACAAAATAACATAACATTTATTATTAAAAACAAATTACAATCAACGCACGAAACGTTCGTGCAATACTTAAAATAAATTCTCTTCTTATTCATACCTTCACATGTTGATGACAACCTAGGCTACTCAGACCCCAAGTACGGGAGTGAAACATAAAGGGCATTGAAGCAAGCATTACTCACGTTTTCAGTTCGAAAAAAAGATGAAACAAAAACATATTTCTTGTCGACAACCAAGTATACATAACTAACTAACTTACTTTCAACATAGATGATAAAAGCGGATATAAAGATCATTATGATGACTGCCACCATGACGGTAATATTGAAGATGGCGCTGCAGGTGCAATCGAAGTTCTTCTTCTTCCTGACAGGCTGGTAGTTGTCGAGAGCTGTGAAGGTCGGGGGCGGGTTCACCGATGAGCACACAGACACCGCATCAGCCTGTCGGACCAACATGTCAGAGAAGCTTCCAGTAGGATGGTAGTCAACATATGATCGAACTGGTTATTAAAAAGATTATTATTACGAGAGTGGAAATAAGCAATAATAAGGTTCACCGGACAACTAAGTATTTAAATTCATCGAAATAAAAAGTGGTAATCAGTAGTTTGTGCGCTATATTTTGTGCAGATGCGTCTTAAACAGACGTGACAGGACGCAATCAGGATTGTAGCTCCGATTAGGACTCGAGGATGTCAAAGTTAATAGCTCAGTTATGAAACCTTGAGAACCATGGCAGGTACTGACAATGTTGATATTGAATTCGATTTATGATCACAACAGAGGAAATTTTGAACTCAATCTGGCGAGAAATGGTAACCACTGACAAGTGCTTTAAATCAGTTCCATGAAAATATTTGTTCAAAGTAAAGGAAGACCAGCAGTTAAAGCAGCAGAAGCCACGTGTAAGCATGTGCGAGGACATATTATCTCATACTCTGCAAAACGATCTGTTGAATTTTAAGTTAATCGTTTATCTCACCTTTTTATTATTGTCACATTTGGCGCAAGTTTTCCCTTCTGCATGGCGACACCATTTGGCAGGCTTCGTTATCGAAAAAATGCTGTGGTCGCCTTTACTTGCTTTGCTTACTTCTCTTTTGGCTTTACGTTTCTCGTCCATGACGGAATAGATGCTTTTACTCGTACTTGGTCGGATCATCTGTCGGGATTCAATTCTCTGGCTTTCAGGAGTCGATGCTGAGCCTGACCCTGAGGATAATCTGAAAACAGGGAAGCTTATCAATATTGAATCTAATCGAGGACTTAAAGAAGCACTATACAAATAAACCGTCAATGGCTTGAACTATTGAAATATGACTACTGCTGTAAAATTGGATATTTTTCCCGTTAATGGTGTAATTATTCCCTTTAAATATTATTCCCGTTAATTGCATACTTATTCCCGTTGAATATTATTCCCGTTAATTGCGTAAAAGGCGGTTAACATTTTTCAATCCTTACACGAAAAATAACATTGATTGATGATACTGCGTTTGAATGAGTATTTCGTCACTATCATCTGGGTGTAGATTTGAAGCAAATATGCAATAGGAGTTTAGGAAACCTATGAAGGTTGAGAATTTGTCTTAATAATAACAAACGAGCACCCACTTGCTATTGTCGTCGGTGGGAGGTCTTAGGGGCAGGTGACTGGACGTAAACTCGAAGGCTGGGACAGGAACACTAGTGGGGTCGGGAGTAGGGACTCCTTCAATGATAGTTGAGTGGGATCTATCATTGGACGGATTTTCTGGACTTTCTTCTGAGGACCTGGACCTGGAGCTTTCCCTGGACATAGACTTGCTCATTCTAATTTGCGCAGTGCTAGGGATACAGCCTGATGAGTACCTACGTGAGCGGGGAACAAATTCGGCTCGGACGTTGGAAGGGGGACTGTTCTGGTTCGTGTACTTCATGTAGTCAAAAGTAGCTGCAGGTTCCATGAGCTGATGTGAATGTGTTCCATGTGAATGATAATGTCGTTTGTTGAGGTCGTAATCGTGGAACGATGGCACTTGCAGATAATTAGCAGGTGGTATGTTCTGGTATTTGGAGACGGATATTTTACGTCGTTGAGGCAGAGACTGACGACCAAAATTAGCTGAAGACACGGACGCAATGCTATAACGTCTGCTGTTCATTTGGCTGGGGGAAGTTTGTTGCATGGCTTGTACTTGCGGGTAAAGAGTGGATGACATATTGGGAATTTCGTCTTCTTGATATCGTTTAAGGTACCACATGTTGTTGTTAGAGACAGGATAGTCAGGGGGAGGATAGTAGTAGTTAGGAGCAGGGCGATACATGTTGTGCGCTGAAACAGGAGGACTATGAGATCCACTACCGCCCGACGATGCATGGCTGCCAGAAGTCATGTAGAAGTTGTACGGGGAGAGGCCTTGCACCGAAGTGCGACGTTCTCTCCTCGGGTTTCTGGGTGGATTTTGGCCGCGCTGCAATGAGAAAATAATTAAATGTTTTTGCGTAGTAAACTTGCACATGCTTTTACGCACTAAATTGTACATTCATTTACGCGGTAAATTTGTATCAAACACTTAAATTTTGACAGATCAAATAGGAAGATTGAACGCGGAACTTTCCTTTATATAAGAAGGCCAAAGGGTATAAGGAGGTAAGTGGGTTCAACGAAAAATGAAGTAATTTGCTTTTCACTCATCGTCTCATAAAGAAGAAAAATTTCATTAATTGAAAATTAACATTTGTAAATATAATATATAATAATATAAGAAGAAAAATTTCATTAATTGAAAATTAGCCTTTGCTAATATAATGTATAATAATATAATTTATTTATTTATTTATATATATAATCATTTTTACGCACATGCCGCACCCTTTTCGCGTCTAGTCAGCTTGGTCGGGTCATCACACACCACCACCATACATAGTCTTGAACGATCGTCAAGGCATCGGAAGTATACAGCTATCGTGATACTCGTAGATAGCAGCTATTCTATTAGGTAGCGAGTTGCTTGGGGGTAAAATTTTTCTGTTTTATTGCATTTCTCTATTTGTTTTGAAAAGCGCAAGAAAAGACAATTACGTTTGCAGACAGTCTCGGGTAGAAATTCAATCTGCACCGAAACCGAGTAAAATATTGCTCCGCGATTAAAGTAAAAAAAATCTTAAGTAAACTTTGTGCCGTGCCCATATCACTCTATATACGATTAAAGCAATTTCTTATTGATTAGATAAGCGTTTCAGCCGCTTATTAAAAGTTTTCAAACGTATCAGTGATGTTCAAAATCGAAATTTATTGACTCGAGGCGCTTGTCGATATTATAATTGAAAATTTTCTACGAACATAATATGTATGTTCTCTGGGAACCAACAGCGCTAAACTCCGTCCAAAATGACCGGAAATACATGTATAACAATTAGGTATGAAAAGGTTCAATGCAAAACAACTAATTTAAGAACATTCACGAAAAATTTAATGTTCAATGACAAATTTCACCTTCGTCCGATTACTTGAATGGTCGAAGATTTGGTAAATTGTAGATGACGGAACTGACGCTCGATTAATTACCTCGTTATAGGAAACATTTCGGTCGACGTTGTTCTCCATAGGAGCTATCTGGTCAAATTACATACGTCAAGAAAGTTCAATACAACAGTTTTACGCGTTAATTTTGTGATAACTTTACACTAAAGTGAGTTGAAAAGCTTCAAGTGGAAGTTTCCATTTACGAATATGTTGCAGAACATCAATTGTTGAATATGAGTTCAGTACTTCTAGAGTGACATGAATTCATGACATGATACTTCAGGGACATAATTGAGAGACACATTTGTCTGTCACGTTGTCTGTCAAGAGCAGAACAATACACTAAGACTGTGTGAGCACGAAATATGATGCAGGTGCAGGTTGCAACCGTTCAGAGAAAAGTTCTAGCAACAGCTACATCGGCACCGGTCATGAAAGGTGTGGACGGTGTAGAACGCGACAGACTTGGTGTGAGCAGCTTTGCAGCGTGGGAGGTAAGAATGTATTAGCCAACAGGCTTCCCGAGACAGCCTTACACGCCCGCTGTTACGTTTGCTAGTCGTATGACTTCAAAGTACAAGCTAAGGAGGAAGATGGGCAGAGACGAGACTATAGGTTTGGGGAACTGTATTTGGTGGAATCTGGTATACAACTGAGGCATAAAGGCTTGCTGGCCTTACATGACCTACTATTGACGCTATAGTAGTTCTACTTGAATTTGATCCTAATACGTAAGCACGTAACACCCGCGATGCAGTGTCGCGCGGACGCGAAAATTTTACTTTGGTTCGTGCAGCGCTTCCATGGACGCTTAGGGCTGATATTAGACCGATTAGTTCTTATGTCAGTGATTTTGGGCCAATGACACTAGAAGAAATGCCCGAATTGGAAAAGTAATGCAGAAATATTTGAACGGAAAGCTGAAAACATTTCATTTATAGTTATTGTGTAGCGACAATTATTGAATGACCTGAGAATTGCTGAGTGTTTTCGTTTATCACCAAAACCTTTTTGAGAAACCTTAACAAACTTATATTTAAAAAGTAAAAGCTTTTGGCAAAAATTAATAATTTGTAAACATTACACCACTATATAGCCACATAGAAAAAATCGTCCGTACCCTATAAACATGCAGAGATTGCAAAAAGATGAGAGCGTTCAGCAACAGGCGAAGAAGTTCCTTCCCTTGGGTTTTCCCGCGCGGGTAAAGATCAGCAGGCGGTGTAACCTGATCTGTGGCAGCATCGGTCCATACGCGGGGACGGCTTCAGGGGTCTATCCGTGAACAGGTGCCGTGTCAGGGGTCTGTTACCGTGAACAGACGCCGTGTCAGGGGTCTGTTACCGTGAACAAGCGCCGTGTCAGGGGTCTGTTACCGTGAACAGGCGCCGTGTCAGGAGTCTGTTACCGTGTGCAAACGCCATGTTGTTAGGTATTGCAAAAGGATTCGTAAAATTTGTCATTTCAGTTTTGATTAACCACCGATATGACTTGGTAAATGAATGTTTACTAATTTGTCACTGTTGCATGATTGTGGCATTAGTTCAGAAAGGCTTCGAATCTCTAATCCGAAAGTAGAACATGAGCTAAGAACACGCACAGTTTATTTATGTTTTAATTTCTTTTAATAATCGTTTATTAATTACAGTTTCCATTTTGATTTTATTCATTCTTTATTTGCCACTGTCCCCACGACGGTGTCAAAGGTCTGTTACTGAGAGCAAACTTCATGTCAAAGGTTGTGTGTCTCCTAAAATTCACTGAGGTAGTGAATGTTCGGATTGCTGGATAGCTAGCCTACTGCATAAATGTTGTAAGATATTAACACAAGAAAATAGTTGGACATTGATAAACTAACTTCAGTAGGGTCAGCTGGACCCTACGGAGGATGGATAGACGTTCAGAATTGAACGTCTATCAAGATTGTTTGATGCTACAATAGAAATACGCAGCAGTAGATATGAGTATCGACGAGACTTCTCACGAATGCGCGCGTCAATTTGCAGATGTTCCGGCTAGTACGAATATCATGTACTCTGAAACTATATCGCTACCTCAGCTGAAACACACATATTTTTACATCCTCAGCACAAAGATGAACAAAGGTAGCTAGCTTTTCACTAGATAAAAGGGCCTACGATTAGTGGCCACGAATTGCCTGAATTCATGGCCACTTCCAAGTCTCTTTGCGAGTATACGAATCTCCCTTGCCTCTTGCTAAATAGAGTAAGCTTCGTTACGTAGCTCTTAGCCGGATATATTTTTTTTGTAAGGAGGATGGATAGAACCCCATAAATCATTATAGATATTTAGGTTTTCAATGATTTAGATGTAATGCACTACAAATTTCCGACTTGATTTCTGTTCAAATTCCGTTACCATAGATAGGTCCCTATGAATGTTTTAAAGGAAATGCGATCTTAAAATAAATTGGAATGGTAGTACCTGAGATGCTAGTGTAACCGGAAACACCGCCGCGAAGTTGAAATATTTACGGGTAGCGTGCCGACTTGGTATAGACTTTCGTTCTGATCCAAAACACAAGGGCTAAAGAGTCGCTCTTTGGTCCGGCTCTAAATTCCCTTGCGTTGTATGTAGAAAGGAGTAATGAACACGATGAAGTTTTCGTAGTATACTGGTAATTTTCAGGCAAATACAAGTTTCTTCACACAAGGCGCACAATTTGTTGTTCTTCTTAATCCAAAAGTTCGCGGAAAAAGGTTTGACATTTCAGGGGTACAAACAGCCGAAAAACCACACAGTATGAGCCTTAATACACAGCTGCGGATAACAAAATGGATAGCAAATGGCACGGGAACTAACCGCACCGAGATACCACGACCAGCCGCAGAGACTAGGGGTTCTAGCCCTAGTACACCGCGAAATCACAAACGGATAGCAAATGGGAACTACGGGAACTAACCGCACCGAGATGCCGACAACGAACCGCAGAGACTAGGGGTTCTAGCCCTAATACATAATGATTCAAGACAAAAAAATGCATCATTTATTTATTTCTATAATAATTGGTCGCCGTTGATCCCTGTTGGATGTGCACTCCACTACCGGGAGATGTGCAAAAGGCGTGTTCACGTAAAGTTGTCAAGCACAACTCGCTCTGGAAGCTCAAAACTAAAAATAGAAGGAAAATTTACGATGCAAACAGAGCTTGGTATGGGACATCGAAAGGTGAAAAACAAAGACCTTTTCCGGACAACTGTATCAGAAGTATCACCGATACATCGACATCAACGCTTGTAAATAATTGACTCGCCCGTAACAGTAATTATGAATTTGGAAACTGACCAGATTGAGGCATTCACTTAATATAAACTGAGCTTTGGTCACCCGCATTGCAGACGCGCTGTTACTAACCGACGGATGCATAGAGAGGTCAAAACTTGACCGGGCGTTGAGTCAAGATGACGCTACTAAATGTTCAGTCAAAATCTTGCGAATTTTGATTTTACTGAAGAATTTTTTAGCTGGTCTCATTTGTTATACAGCATAGGTTAAAATTCGGGAAGGCACTCACGATAACCTATGAGTAAAGACTGGAATAATCCTCTAACTCTCCCTTACGAGACGTGAGCAAAAGCTTCACCAGCGTGTGTTGTCAACATACAAGCTGTGTTACTAATAATAAATGCAACATAAAAGAACAATGGCAACCCTTATGTGATATCGAAGAAATATTTGACATTTCGAAATAATCCGGGTGCAGAGATAAAAAATGTAAATGGTTGCACACGTGAGATTCTTCAATTTGNGAGACAGCACTGGGGTCGTTAAATTCAGTATAGTAAAGGCAGTTGACCATGAACAATCTTAGCTTGTTCTTCAGCGAGACGCAGGAATTTGCCACATCTCAGGATTGTTCAGCAATAAATATAAAGATGACTTATGTATCTAGCATCTTCTTCAATAGAATTCTACAAGAATTGTGCATAAACAGAACGTGACCCTATATACGCTGATGCCTTCTTCGATGAGATTTTTTCAATATTTGCGTAATTAATTTTAATCTAGCATCGTCTCAAATAGAATTCATCGTGCATTACATATACAACCAGAACGTAACTCTACGTTAATATCAACTTCTTTAATGAGATTTTTCATATTTTTCAGTACGGAGTGGTGGGATTTTCACTTCTTTTGCGTGTTGTGTTCATCAAAAGTGACAACTATAGGGATACATATGCATGGGCAAGCAGCTCTTGAAGAATAATGTATATGTATTAATTTGCTTTCCAGAACATTAAAATACGACAATTCCGCCTTTTAATGACAAATATAAATTTCCTTCACACCGCTGTGCTGATTTAAATATAATATACAATGCATGACAACTTTTGTAGACTCAGTGCTTCCTCGTTCGCAGGCAAAAGAATGAGAAGCGCAGCGTAAACTGATAACGTCGCGATCCTTTACATAGCATTTAGGCGACCAGGCATGTCATTTGGCTATTGTGCTTGAACTCAGTGAACTTATACGATTGATTTAGTACGATCAATTAAGTCATATCTGTACGCAGGATTATATTGAGTGCACAATTTTCCAACGCATGGTCTGTATATATATCTGCTTCCGTGAAAACATCTAATATTGGTTAATGAAGCGGCGCTTTATAGAAAGCTTATATCTAATTATCGATGGTGTGTGAAGTATAGTACACCATGACACCACATGAGATGAAGAGGTGTAGGTACATCATGGGTACTAACAATGGAATAAGTCATCTAATCTATGATACAATAGGTTATGCAATTAGTAAATATTTCTTTGAAGTCTCAGGCCAGTAAAATCGAGATGTGAGAAAATGGGAATTTTTCTGCGATAATTTGGGGTTCAGTAATAATAACGATACTTAAATATAGAAAGAATAACTATATATAACTAGACATGGTTATCGGATGCCACTAACCGAAATATTGCGCAGGTACGACTAGACCAATAGTAGTCGTGCAGCGTAGTACTATTTATATTACTATATTATTAGTACTATATTATATATCAATATATTACATAGTACTATATATAGTAGTCTCAAAGTAGAGCTAAGTTAAGACATCATCTAAATGCAGAGGTGGGCAGTAGCGCGCTACATGTAGCGGTAGCGGCGCTACATTTAAGCAATTGCAGCGGTAGCGCCCGCTACATTTAGAGCATGTAGCGGTAGCGGTAGCGGCCGCTACATTTCAAAGTAGCGCTGCCCAGCTCTGTCTAAATGTGGTGCAGCGTTAGGGTGCAGGCGCGTCGGAACAGCCAGCGGCCGCAGCGTCGCAGTGCAGCGAGCAAGCGAGGTCAGGAGCGAGCGACTGTCTCTGATCAGTTGGTCGCCCTTCCGGTCAGCTCCGTAACGCTCGAGTGCGCTCAGAATATTTGATCTTTCCGAACTTAAACTATGATTTAAGAATGAGGAAAACGGGTGTTTTATGTATGGATTACGTCGAGCTAATGAAGTACCCAGTTGTTTTGTCAGAGTTACATGAGAAACTAAGTATCAACGCTAAGGATTCACATTAGATGGAAGTAAATATTCTGTTCACGTTTGGATAGATTTTTGAACATAATACTGGTCATTTAAAGACGGTCGTATCAACAAGAAAATGAGTATCAACACTGCAGATATGTGGGGAACTGAAATTCGAATAAAAGTGGAATATATAAAATAAGATAAAAGATCGTTTCAAAAGTCAGCCACGAAAAAATGAAATCGTCGGAGAGTTTGAAAGTCGAAGATATCAGTCGAGTTTTCACTCGAATTGTTCAGGTCATGACTTGAATCGTTCATGTTGTAACTCGAGTAGTTCAAGTCCTGGCTCGAATGGTTCAAGTTATAACCATAAAGCTGTATCACGTAGCATTTAAAAAAATATAAAATAGCCCAATTAGAGAGAAAATTACGTAATTAGCTAATTCAATTATTGATTAAATTTTCCCATTCATTATTCGTACAAATTACAGATTAAAGTAGCCAGATTTCTTCAGGAAGTCCTCCGAGGTTTTATATACGAGCCCGACGTGTATAAAGGCAGCGTGTAAAGAAACCCTTTGGAGATTCTTTAGTTTCATCCAAAACAGTAAAAGAACACGCGGTTTTTAGATGCTTATTAGCCGGCTTCTGTGAATCGGTAGATAAAATACATAAAACATAGAAGTATAAAAACTAGAGCAATAAATCTGAATAGTGATGTAATTCACATTTGAAGGAAATCACCAATAATAAAACTTTGACACTTAAATCTTTCCAAAAAACTGGAGCTTCGGCATACGCACACGAACTCAGGTAAAATCTGTCTGGGAACATACGCTCCAGAGTAATGCGGAATGTCGCGCTTCAACACAGCGTGTCCGAGGAGATATCACGCCAGCAGGTTACACTTCCTGAAGCAAATTAACCGCCAGGTTCACCTCGTACCGACGACGCAGATTGTGATCTGCGAGCAAGCGTGAGCTGACGAACAGCAGCGCGACTACAACACGTCCTTGCGACATGCGTCCCTGAGCTCATTTCAGACAGTATATAAGGTCAAGTTCAATGCTAAACTGTGCAATGTGTGGTAAGCATAGCGGCCTCATATCACTTCTAAGTGGATTATCAGCGGCCATTCTTTGTATTATTGCTGGCCGGCCATGAGCCAAGGATGGATAGCACAGCAGGAGTAATGTTAGAGCATCGACCATAACGAATAAATGATTTGTGGAATCCATAAGGAAGGGGAATTTTATGGCTTGGGCGTGTGAATTCCGAAGAAAATTAGTGACATAACTATAGTATGTTTAATGCGACACCAGAGACTATTGATTTCAATCATGTATAATGAGGAAATGGTTACAGTCATTCGAGAGAATACGTTTTTTTTTCTGACAAAGCAGAATAACTGGTAGCTTTAGAAAAAAATTGCTAAATGTTGAACATAAACAACTTATATCAATTTATTCTTCTTTGAAGTGTATAATAAGCTATAGTATCAGTTAATATTGTCCATTAATTAATCGAACAGTTTTCTACTGGAAGTTCGAGAGTTTGTATAAAAAAATTTAAAATTCAATTTAATGAACGGTGTTCATTGAATTTAATTTTAAAACTGTGACTGCCGAGTGACTTGAAATCGCCTCACAATAAATTTTTGGTTAACACTTCGATCGTCCAGCAGTCCCAGCTACATCGATGATGAATGTTGCCTTCAAAGTTCAGCGATCGAAAAATGAAATACGTGAAGTGATCAGATGAATGATGCGGGAAAAATTACTTTGCTGCGACGGCAGATTTATATGATGAAAATGATCGTCACCTGAATATATGTATTTGCTGACAAATAACGCTGATCATATTAAATTACTCTTGACGAGGCTAAATAAAAACTCGGACATGGCTTACCAAGAAAAGCTGGAAATAAATATTCTGGGCGATGGTCCGGAGGTGCCAAATATGGAACTGAGGTTAACGGACCGAGTCCGAATCTTCCGTTATTAAATAATGAGAATCGGCTACCTTCTCTAATGGACTCATGCATGCAGCAGAGAAAGGCATGCGACATATAATAACCTACACGGCTTCAGACGTACTGAATACGTAATAACCCTCAGACGTACACTAATAAATCGGGTTCCGTGACTTCGTTCAATACAGGATTGTTTCATATGTCTCCCATCCTACGATAGCCGTGATACATTTACAATGCACCTAAATATGTCATTTTGCATCAATATCTGTCATCAATCGGCTAATTGAAACCGTTGAACAAATGAACGAAAGAAAGTATTGTGCGCTTTCACTTAAATGAAGCATCAATATGTCCATTGAACCGCAACATCGACCGCAATTGGCCGATGTGCGAGTGAGGCAAGCAAATAAATTTATCAGAGAGCAACTATATATGCAACGGTCTTTCTCATAGGCAACAGTTTCATTCTCAACTGAAATGACAAAGCAAACTTTTCAAACTAGCCAGCATACATTAAATTATCCCATTCGGCAAAAAATATTATAGGTCAGTGACCAACAATAGACCCCAGTTGAGTAATCTCTCAACAAGCAAGCCTGTGATGTTGGCCGTTTGCTTTTTTTAGGGATTTTTTGCAATTGCGTTCGTTTTTTTGGCAAATTTGGGTGTTTGGCGTTAACTCGTTGTTTGCAAATTTTGAACGGGTATGCAGACGTACATCGATGCACAATTCGCTTTATTAAAGGAAATAACTTCGTACCTACAAAGCGAAAATTTGAGAGGGTTTCAATTGAGATCAAGCGATTTGTTAACAAGCCCTACACATGACTTATGCAATGACCCATCATTTCAAAAGCCTCTTAAAATATGGAAAATATGAGTACGTGCTTTAGGCGATCGAAGTATAGAAAAAAAACTAAGACAATTAATTGGAGTTTCAATTTATCTTGCCAGAAAAGATATGCGATGCGGAATAAAAATTTTATGAGCAAAATTTACCAAACCGAACACACTTCGGACTTTGAGATTCAAAAGAAATTATAAAGAAGAAAGAGAAATGATAAATTGAGATTTCGTACCCAAGCACTCCGTTCCCGAGGGACTACTTTACATAGTTTGCCTTCCGCGTTCAACAAAAACTAAGATTTCTGCAGTTCTGACAATATAGGGTGAAGAATCGCGGCAAAAAATTTCTGGCGTGAAGAATCCCGACAAAAAGTAAGATCAGTTAACTATATTAATAAAGCTGTTATAAAAATCAATGGATTCAAAAATCACACTTGTTCCTTGATAGCAATAAAAAAAAGTTACTGTAACTTGACAGTTCCGCATTGACGGAATCATTAAAAACACTACAAGCTATATCGAGTTATAGGAAAAAGTAGGTGAACTCTAATGTCAGTGAGTTTTGTATATATAGAATGACTAGGCAATCTTCACAATCGAAATACCGTTGCAAACAGCGAGTTCTCTTCGTTTATTTTTATCCCAGCTTGATGGTTATGAAAAACAATATTCATTACACAGTTCAGTCGCATTCAAGAGGCACTTCCTCTTTTTAAGAAATTCGTTGAGTGTTGCAGTAGTTAACTATGTATGAGGCACATGTTGGGAATTTTCATGATGGTCAGGCAAGCGGTAATCTAAGCCATCATCCGAATTGAACAGAACGAAGTTACATTTTCAAGCCTATGTAATTTGAAATTTGTAGACAAGGTTTTATAACAATTTACGAATAACATATCCGGGTTACCGCGTGATAAATCAATACTGCTGTTATAGTTGTATCATGTATTGTAGTAATTACCGAAAATTCTCTTTACAGCTAAGAAGGAGCGGCATCCCTATAATCCATACACCCAACCTATTAGTTACCTAGTCCTACGCGTTCTTAATCCATTTAAATGTTCACTTTTTATTTTGCAGTAAGCTTTGGGTTACACTACCTCTCCATGGTTTTCACACTTGCGTAAAGTTGGAGACAATGCATGAATCAATTGATAGGATGAATAATTTTACTTCAAATTCGACTTCCACATCGATAAGTTTGTCACTGACGTGCGTAGAATACGTTCAGTTCAGGTTCATATGCAGCTCTCTTACTTACACTAGGCAACACGTTGGAGTGTGTGCTCGGTTAAGAAAAAACCTCAATATTAAGCAGAAATTTTCATGCGAGACATGTAGGACGCACACACAATGGAGATTAAATAAGGATATTGTCTCATTGGTCTCACTGGAGCTCAGCAAATCCATGTTAGAAGCAAGCACAAAATGAGTTAAAATTCGAGTGCGTATTTTTATAGCTCCGGAAACGAGTTTATCGAAGATCCGTTGGGCCCTTCTAAAAACTTGTGTAAAATCTGCCGAGTTGTTCTTCAATATCGGAAGAAGCTGTGTTGGTCTGGATCCGGGCATTTATACAATGGTAAATTATACAATGGTAAAAAATAAATAGAGGCAAAAATAATACCTATGAAAATGGATGTGGTGAAAGTATACTGATAAAAATAAATTTCGGTATGGATTATGCTTAACAAAGTAATACAGATTAAATTTTTGTGTCAATTACAGTATAATGAATATGACCATAGTTTAGATTATAGTTATAATATAAAAAAGGACTAAAATTGCAATAGTTATTTATCATTGATTAATGTGCTGGCAATAAAAAAAGACAGGTCGTAGGATTTGATTGCTACTTTTTTCTAACGACCAGAAGCTACCATATTGACTGCTTGCTTTGACATAAAGTTGAAATTATATTTTGAATGATTTAATCGAGAAGAGTATCCAAAAGGCTAAGTGTCACAATATATTCAGAACACACCACAATAAAACTGTATCAGAATACTGTAGAATACACACCACATCGAGCCAAGCGCCCACGCGAGGGTCATACAGATCAGTTGTCTAGCCATGTCTGCCGCGTCAATTGATAGAGAAAACATCCATGATGCTAATACTATCTATAAGTGAAACTTGTGAGCGGAGGGCTATCATGAAATACTGAAATGAGCTGCACAGAGTATGCGTATAGTTAGTTCCTATTTTTGATTGTATGTGTAGAGAGAAAATCTTTTGACAAAACAGTTATCATAGATTTCATCACATGTTGTTCGTTCTTTTAACAGAAGAACTAGTGCAAAAATAAATCTGTTATACCTTATAGTAAGGGCTGTAGTCATACTGTAGTGAATACTTAATCGGAAAAACGTTGACAGTAAGTGATAATGGTGTCTGTTAGACTAAAATGATATGAAATTAAACTAAAATAAATTTTATAGGCATACAATTTCATTCGTAAAATTAAAACAAAAGAACTTCCGGCATGCATCCTTGCAATGACTTGCTTAGCGAATGCTATGATATGAAGTAAGAATTAAATTATCCTACAATACTTATATTAAATAAAAATAAATAAATAAACTTGTAAATGAATGGAAAAATCTCCAAAGAAAAATTAATATCAAAAAAACTGTTCGAAATAAATCATTGTTATAAAATTCGCTAAGCCCCCCGTGAATCAAATCACCGAAGAGATTTCAACGTCCAGTAAGTAGTGATCCATAGCACGCAAAGTTTAAGGTCTCCCGCGTAGGTTACTTGCAGACTACAGGCAGGAATAAAACAGTGAATGGAAAGACGATTCTATTCATAAGTGCAGTGAACGGATTATTCTAGTACGCTTTAGCTCTAAAGGTTAAAATTAATAGGTTAAAAATTTGTCAATTTACTCGTAAGCTAGTAAAGTAAGTTGTGTCAGAGGGAGGTAAACACTTCCAGCTCGTCATCAAAGGCGAAGATTCAAAAGAAATCTTGCCAACTGTGAGTTGGGAAAACTTAGACTCTTCACATTTAAAGTCACGAACACCGTTCTGTATTGACATGCTCTGTGCAGCGTTATTTGTGTACAGAAGTTTATTAAATAACACATAACAGTCCATGATAGCAATATTATTTACCGCAACTCAGAGGAAATGGTGTCATATTTCGTTTCGACACAAATTTTCATATTTAGTTTTGAATGAACGAGCGTCCTTGAAATTGTCAATGACTAAACTGAATTTTTTAATGAGAAATATCAAGGTTTAATTGCTGACGTGATTTTGGCGATGAGAGAAATTATTTGTGTCGATCACGGAGCAGTTCAATATGGCGACGATGGCCCTTGCTCAGCAGATGTTACTCTGTGTACACGTCAGCGCGTAGTGAATAAATATAAAATATAATATATAATCAGCAAATTATCCGATGAAAGCTTAACAATTTATCGAGTTAGAACCAAAATTAAATCGATGCAATAATTCTGCTGTAAAGTTCGATAATGTCCTTCAATAAACATAACTTCCATCCACTTATATGCACGGGTTATACTCAAGACTGCGGATTTATTTTGCTATCGGCCATTTTAGCGCAAACACAAACACCCTATTAGGTGCCGCATGCAGTTTTTTTCGAGGAAATACAAGGCTAAAATATCATAGAGAACTCAGAGTCATGTTGAGGCGATGACCGAATAATGCAAGTGAGTGCGGCTCGTACATACGAGGCTATACGTATATAAGAACACGGGGTGATGCAAATGTGCATGTTATTGCTACGGGCAACGTAACAAGACGGCTTATACGAGGCTATACGTGGGACACGGGGTGATGCAAATGTGCTATTGCTACGGGCAACGTATCAAAACAAGAGACTCCATCCATGGTCGGTAGCACATTAGTTTATCGGGCACCGAATCCAGAGAAGCTTGGAAGATAGCAGCTGAATTATTTAGCGCTGGGCTGGTAAATATATTATTTTTTTTCTGCAATAGCGATTAGAATGGCAGTTCCTGGTTTATTCCTTGAATTGCATATACAGTGTGTTGAGTCGACAGCCATACCACGGACATAAAGGATGGGACGTCGCGGCAATCTCTGTTTTTTTGTTTTCTGCAGAAAACGCCTCTCAGTCTCGACGACATATGCACGGTTAAATCCGCAGTCAAATACCCAAACTTTTGCCAACAACAGACATCCAGACCTGACCTACCACTAACAACCATCCTGAGCCAAATTAATAACGCAAGGCCGACAACACAATTCAAGAATAGTTATTATGTTTTTCGTGGATATTTTGATTCTCACTCGATCATGATTGTTCATGTATTGCCANAGACTGTACGTGGGACACGGGGTGATGCAACTGTGATATTGTTACGGGCAACGTAACAAGACGGCTTATACGAGGCTATACGTACGACACGGGGTGATGCAACTGTGATATTGTTACGGGCAACGTAACAAGACGGCTTATACGAGGCTATACGTGGGACATGGGGTGATGCAACTGTGATATTGTTACGGGCAACGTAACAAGACGGCTTATACGAGGCTAAACGAGGGACACGGAGTGATGCAACTGTGCTATTGCTACGGGCAACGTAACAAAACAAGAGACTCCATGGTCGGTAGCACATTAGTTTATCGGGCACCGAATCCAGAGAAGCTTGGAAGATAGCAGCTGAATAATTTAGCGCTAGGCTGGTAAATATATTATTTTTCTGCAATTAGTGATTAGAATGGCAGTTCCTGGTTAATTCCTTGAATTGCATATACAGTGTGTTGAGTCGACAGCCATACCACGGACATAAAGGATGGGACGTCGTGGCAATCTCTGTTTTTTTTTCTGCAGAAAACGCCTCTCAGTCTCGACAACATATGCACGGTTAAATCCGCAGCCAAATACCTAAACTTTTGCCAACAACAGACATCCAGACCTGACCTACCACTAACAACCATCCTGAGCCAAATTAATAACGCAAGGCCGACAACACAATTCAAGAATAGTTATTATGTTTTTCGTGGATATTTTGATTCTTACTCGATCATGATTGTTCATGTATTGTATAAGATTTTTTGAACTGATTATGGAGCCAGTCTCTGAAGATATGGCGAATATCCTTGGCGTTTTCTTCGCTTTTAAATTGATCTATAAAAATCTGTCTAAAAATAAATGATAGTCAAGTCATTGAAGAATTGCATACCAAAGCCAGCTATAGCCAGCAGCGCGAATATTGCTTATTTTAGCACAAGACGGATGTAGCTGCATGCGATCAGGTGCTGGCATTGCAGCCAAGTCACTGGACAAGAGGCTTCAATACTATGCAGTCGTGAAAACAAGCGCGGCCTTGGCGAACTAATTTTCGGACGTTTTGAAGCGTTAAATTTCGCACGATACCGCGCAGCAACACCTACACAACCTGCCGTCTGTGCTGCTAGAGTATCTGGACAGGAAACTACCTTGCTGCGTCCCCCTGGCACAAAGCCTGCGACCGCTGATGCTATTGTCGCGAATACGAGTCGTTCAGCGTAGAAAATAATTGAAGAATGAAGCCTCAAAGACCGCATAAAGAAATTTAATTGTTCAGCATTAAAATCAATTGAAGCACGAAGCCTCAAAGTACGAATCAAAAATACGAGTCCTTGCGCGTCGAAACAAATAGAAGCGCGAAGCTTCAGAGCACGAATAAAGAAATACGAGCCGTTCAGCATATAAAGCAATTGAAGCACAAACCCTCGATGTTTGATTTTAAAAACGCGAGTAGATACGCATTCAAATTAATTGAAGCAAGAAGCCTCCATGCACTGAGAAAATAACTGCCGGCATAATAAAAAATTATTTTAATTATCAAGTGATATTCGCATTTTAATTATTGAATAAATCAGAAGAGAATGAAAGACATGCAGTGACTAGAAGAATTACTTCTTAGTTACGGACATTAGGAAGATTCGTAGTTGATAATCATAATGCTGTTATTTGAAAGGCCCTTTACATGAAGGAAACGTTACAAACCATTAGAGTTCTACAAGCTTAGCTTCTAAGTTTACAAGGAAAATATACTCGATGAAATTTACTAAAAAAAACTAAATATTTAATGGATTATCGCTGAGTGGTAAAAAATCTATAGAAGAAAAATCGTCTTCAAAGAGATGGTAAATTTTGATTTAATTTGGTGATCGTCAGCCCCATAAAAAATTGTTAATAAATCCATAACTGTATTTTTTTTTTAATTAATTGAAGCACGAAGCCTCAAAGTACGAATCAAAAATACGAGTCCTTGCGCGTCGAAACAAATAGAAGCGCGAAGCTTCAGAGCACGAATAAAGAAATACGAGCCGTTCAGCATATAAAGCAATTGAAGCACAAACCCTCGATGTTTGATTTTAAAAACGCGAGTAGATACGCATTCAAATTAATTGAAGCAAGAAGCCTCATTGCAATAAGAAAATAACTGCCGGTATAAGCAAAAAATACATTAATTATCAAGTGATATTCGCATTTTAATTATTGAATAAATCAGAAGAGAATGAAAGACATGCAGTGACTAGAAGAATTACTTCTTAGTTACGGACATTAGGAAGATTCGTAGTTGATAATCATAATGCTGTTATTTGAAAGGCCCTTTACATGAAGGAAACGTTATAAAACCATTAGAGTTCTACAAGCTTAGCTTCTAAGTTTACAAGGAAAATATACTCGATGAAATTTACTAAAAAAAACTAAATATTTAATGGATTATCGCTGAGTGGTAAAAAATCTATAGAAGAAAAAACGTCTTCAAAGAGATGGTAAATTTTGATTTAATTTGGTGATCGTCAGCCCCATAAAAAATTGTTAATAAATCCATAACTGTATTTTTTTTTTAATTTTCGCCCCTCAAAGTTTCCGGCGGAGATCGACAATTTCTGAGTAAAATTTCAAAGTATTAATAATAGATTTTGTTGTATTCGCTGTGCATTCTTTAAAGCTACACATACATGACTATTAATTTTAAAACCTTCAACAAATGAACAAATAAAACAATAATGAATCAAATGGCGATCCAAAAGGCGTTCCATTTTAGAATTTCAATAATGAAATTCTACAAAAAAATAATAAATACAGATCAGATTAAATCTATTGCACAATGCAAGTACAGCATTTATTTATTGATAATCAAACTCGAAACCCGCAGCAGACGAGCGCTTAACAGCGACAACTAATTACATTTCAGAGATAATTTGGATAAATTCAGAGAGAAAAGAAACCAAGTGAAACGAAAAATTTAAAAACACTTTTCTCAGAATAAGACAGTGCAGATAATATAAAAGTTATATCAAATTAAAAAGTAAAAAATTGAAAAGCAGATTAAACGAGTTACCTCAAGTAAGCTTTTGTAGAAGTCCGTGTAGTTATTATCGAGTGCAAGTAAATCCCGTGTATTTCGGCGTTCACACCGCACTATAAATAGCGGCTACGCAATCAATGCATGCATCGCACTAATAAACATTACACGGCGCCACGATAAAGCCACGACTGGCTCTTCGGCCTGCAGTTGCTAATGCATTGCAACGACATACTCCGTCAAATTCTTATGTAAATTAACGCGTCCGTATTTCTGTCTCGGCTTGTTGGATCAATTCTACGGACCTTACATACGTGCACGTAATCAAAGTTAAAACGTCATGTTTTAGCAAATGCACACTTTATAATCGCGAAAAATATACATTTGAATGTTTCAACAAGTTTTTATTACGATGGATAATGGAGAATTTATATATCTAACTCAATCTCTTTTACCTGTATACACCGTACATTTATGGGTATTTTTTCGCTATCGAACTCCAGCCATAAATTAAGCAGTAAATTAAGCGAAATATCAAAAATAGGAAAAAACATTGATTTCTGTAGAGAAAATCTGAAACAATTTACCGCCGTAAAGTACTAAATGATTCAACAAAAGCGGCCTTTGACACCATGATTCAATCTCGACGTTTGCTTACCGAGGCACAATTAAAAGTGAGAACTATACTATATAGTAACGTACACGCAAGCCTCGGATCTAAGGCTCAAAATGCAGTCGCTAACACGTACGTGCTAGAGGCATGACCTTAAAGGCAGACACCAACTCATTTGAGAGATAAAATTTTTGTATCAATGCATATTTGATATTGATAATTAAATAAAATAATTAATGTTATTATTCAATACGCAGAGATCTGTTCACAGAGCAGCAGCTGCCGAACAGATATTGACAGCGCTGCACCGAGACCGACATTAATCCATATTTTGGTGACAAATATGAAGCTAATGATCGCGGTTGTGTTTTTACGAGAGAATCGTTAGCTCACGAAGTTCACACGAGAGTGAGTACAAATTCCATCAATAATGTCCAGGACAAAGTTGTTTTAGATCGAAGGAGATATAAATATGAAGTTTATGACAGGAGTGTAATTAAGAGCCTTACGAACTCAATTTTATAACACAGCAATTGCACTTTTTTAGGCGATCAGTACTTTTGTTATATGGGATAGAAATTGTAAGATGTCACTAATGTAACCTATTATTGTTAGAAATTCCCTATTTTTTTTAGTTGTAAGATCTGCGCATACTATTTCTCCATACCTATCGATAGGAATGGATGTGTCTGTATATAAGAAAGTTGACATTAATTATTTTAAACATTCATGTTATTGTTGCTCGAACAGGAGAATGTGAAGCTATCCTTTCTCAATTTCTATTTTTTGTTTGAATGATAACTCTTTTTTTTGTTATTATTATTTTCGTTGGTGCTCGCGCTATATTTAATTAGAAGAGGGCCGACTCCAGTTAAACTTCTGGGCTTTCTGTGGCTAGACCACCTCGGCTCTTCGAGCTTTTGCTTATCACTGCAATAAATGTTCTTAACTTCATTGATGAGCCTAGGGCTTTTCCAAGTTTAAATTACTGTTTTATATTTGAGTCAGCCTTTCATTCCTTGTACTTCCAAGTTTTCCCTTTAATTGGCTTCTATATGGCCTTTTAAAATATACCGCTTGGTGGCATAAGATTTTAAGGTGGATGCGAGGCTGTAATCTAAACTATACTGATACATTGAAACAAATCTTCGGATAAACTTAGATAAAAATCCAAATAAATTTCATTTGCTGTCTTTTTGTGTATTAAGCCTAACGTAATTTATCCAGGAAATCTTTTTATTAATCTTTGATCTATTAATATTTACTGTTTGTTCCGAATTCTTTAGAATGACACAGGCTGAATTGTCTGACAGCGACCCTGATCCTGCATGAGTTCTAGCGCTCTATATAGCGCCTCGAATGTACTGAAGCGCGCTGTGAAAGTTTTTTTTATATATATTTGCGGATTTTTAAAGGAAGCTTTAAACCTCAAACTTCAAGACCTGAGCTGAAGCTTCGAACTCCCAAGAAAGAAGTCACGAATAAATGTGTTACCGCACATTAATTATTTCTTTATTGCGAGTCTTTATTATCCGCGTGCACTTGATGTAGATTATTAATTAGTTTATTTGAAAGATTGTGGTGCAAGAAATTGTTTTAATTATGATTTATTAGTAACCCAGCGAACTTATACGGTCCCGTGTAAGCTAGCTTGAGAGTTTTTAGAGTCCCAACAATGCAGAAAATCCAGCGAAATTAAATCGATGCCTAATTTCCATGGAAATCCTGGACAAAGGTTAAATTTTTCAAACACGCGTTTGTACGCAAGTTCCCTTTGAGGATTGTACATTTAATTGCTGTTTGTTCAACGAAATTCCGTGAGATACATGAAATATTAAACGCTGCCTTGTGCATCATGCAGTTGTCTGCGTGCAGAGCAAGGTCACGTTTTGAACTTCTCTGAGCCGTTCCAGCGCATACGTCACATCTTGGCACAGTTACGTCTAGTGATATAAGATCATTTCGAAATCATAAACAACCTTTGCGACCATGACATTTTTGTATATTTCAAGTTTCACATGTGCGGTAACGCGCGGAATTTGTCAAACAGGAATGATCGTGACTGATGGCGGCGCGAGGCCGTTATGGCTGGCGGCGACAGAGTGAGGGTGAATGAGGGAAGCAGAGGGTCGAGGCTACGGCAATACAATCAGGAGCAACGGCGAGTAAATTATGCGTGATTTGCTATTGAATTGATGAAGTAAATTGAAATAATGATGATTTGCTATTGAAATGAAAAAATAACGATGATTTGCTATTGAATTAGTGCTGAAGTAAATGATCTTTAAATTGCTTGGTTTTGGGCACGTCAGTTTCTCGCAGAGAGCCATCATTTCAGGATGGGGCGAGGCAGGGTGTCTATATAGGCCTTTCAATGCGGGCTGGAAATGCTTCCGTCATCGTAACCGCAGGTGATCGATGCTTGAGCAAGGCAATATTATCGTATTGTCCTAATAACGTGAGTACGATCTGCATTCATATATTAATCATCTTTCGTAGTTATTTACTCCTTTATTAACCTTATATCCCACGAAAGCGTCCATCGGTGATGTTTAACTATCGGTTTGGTAAGGTCTTTGCATAGGTTACGTTGGATAATTAAAATTTTCAGTAGATGTTTCTCAATAAAATTATTTATCTAATTGTTTTATTTAATTTTGTTCTCGCATGGTAGCAAACCCTCCACTAGCCCAATTAAAGTCCATAGTTGCGGAAAATAAATTTCGTCTCATTATTGTCGTCCGGCATTATATGCAATGCACGAATGCCATATTATAAAACCCAAATTGGTTGGAAGCCAATACTAACTTTAATTAGAGTAATATATAATAATTTACCAGTTAATCCAATCTAATTCGTCTTTAGCGATGTACTAGAAATTTCTCCTCGTAAGATGTTTTATGGAGCCCACGCGTAGTCGAAAAGATTTTAAATATACCGACAATTCTTTCCTTCAGCGAATCATCCAAGGACGATATTAGATCCAGAAAGAACTAAATTACTTCTGAATTTTGTTTCCTTGTGCGACAGGATCAGTATAAGAACAGCTACAAAGAATAAACAACTAGCGCGAAATTCTATCTTTGGAGCAAAGCCATGCGCGTCAAGTTATTCAATTCTGCGCACTAAACGCCGGATCGCAGGAACAATAAACTTCCTTCGACCATTTCAAACAGATTAAATATTCCAGTGCTTCATATCTATTGTAGCTTTTCCTCTCACCATAATGATTATATTATCACACAAGACTTGAATATTAATAAAATAAATATTTCTTCATTCTTTCGAAAATGAAGGAAATAGCGCATCACAAAAAAAATAAACAAAACATCTGTGGCAAAAGCAATAGAAGTGGCAGAAGTCATTGGTAGAACAGGAGGAAAAACAGAAGCAGAAAACAGCACGCAAAAAAATTGAAACAAAACAAATGTAGCAAAAGCAATAGAAGTGGCAGAAGTCATTGGTAGAACAGGAGGAAAAACAGAATCAGAAAACAGCATCAGAAAACAGAAGCAGAAAACAGCAGCAGCAAGCAGGCGAGAGGTCCGAGCGCGGCAAGTAACGGTGATGCCATCGCCACGTACACTTCCAGAACAGGAAGATGTCAATACCACGTAGCCCGAGCACGAAGGATGCGCCTCCACTCACACTGATATTCAAGGACTCGGCCATGCCCGCGCCATACAGAATTGCTCTTGAATCGTTCTTATCAGAACATGTTTGATTGCAAGCATGTAGAAAAATGCTGTCAGAAATACTGTCTTCTTATACTGACTGTATAAGAAGAGACTTATGAGCAAAGGATAGGACTTATGGATGATAAGACTCTTATCATCCAATAAGAAGAGACTTATGAGCAATTAGTGAATTTAGAAAACTATTAGAAAAAAATAAAATAGCCAGTGACAATTCGTTTTTAATTGATAAAATTTGAAATGATTCAATCAATAATTAATGAATTTCCTTTCTTTAACGCATGGACCTAAGTTTAAAACACTAAAATGTGATCACTGGTGAGTAATAATTGATAATAGCAAAATAAAGTCTAATTCGGAATTTCGGTACTAATTTTGCTTAAAATATATGTTCCAAAGAAACTATTTAACCGTCAAATGCGCTGGTAAATTTATAGAAGGCGACAAAGTGTTTATGTTATAACCACTTGGACCGGTTCTAGCAGTCCTTCAAACTCCTACCAATATAAACTTCAGCACAGATGCGATTAAAAACTTACAGCCATTGGAATATCTACAGTTTCTCAAACAAATAAGAGTGTAGGAGAAGCAAACACCGGGAGCTGACCTTGTCCATTCGAATGAAGACCTCAACAGAGAAGAATAAGGGCAGAAGACCGTTCGAGAAGCAAAGGTGGGGGCTCGCTGGCCGTTATATTTAATTACGACCAGCCTTCCTTCTGAACAAAATGAATAACCGCCGGCGTTTAGTTCTATCTTGGCTACACGTGCCCTGAGGCAGGGAGACCCTGGGTGGTTAAAGGAGTTTTTAATGCCAGGGTGAGAAGCTCTTCCTACTCATATAAAAACTGAACCGTTGAAAGTCATGCATAATATATTGAGAACTTGCGGTAGTTCAGTAAATGATTTAGTCTCATTTCGAATAGCATTTACATAAGTACGACCGCGTTCTTAGATCGAATTTTTTTTCTCATTCCAAAAGGCAAAAAGTTTCAGTCTTCCAGTTATTCACGTAAATTAGACAATGAGGTAGAACATTCGATCTGCTCAAGGATGGATAAGAATTAAAAAATAATAAGGAAGAAATAATTTTTTCCCTTTTTTATCAGCTATTCATCACAATTGCACAAATTCGCGAGGTGTCAGACTAATGTTTCTTCGAAATGACCGCCATAGCCCTGACGGGTAAAATATTCTACTGGATTATTACGGGCGAGTTGTTCAGGCAGAAAACCCGTTAAAATTTCAAATTTCCAACTCTAAATTGAAGTAAAACCTTGGAAATTTATGGACGAACGAGTCCAGTCGTGCCGCCATTTGAGTTGGGAAGCGCCTTCCGTCATTTGATGAACATTCCAATTAAATAATTGGCAGCTGTCTTTTCATCTCGAAGCGAACTGAGAAGCGGTCATGCTTAGCAAGAAGCTAAATCAGGCATTGCACGCATAATGCGGCGTCAAAGTGAAAATATCTGCAGGATTATCAGCGGAATTATTGCAAGGAGCTAAGCCCTTTCATTTTGAGATGCCACTAACATGCAGAGCTATTAGCCTTCAGTTCATATAGAAAAATTATTTTAATTTGCTCGTCCACGATACTTGAACAACAAACGAGTCTGATTCTATAGAATGCTTCAGGCCATTAATTTATGTGCAAGTAGATTTATTATGTATGAATGTCCACACACGACTATTGCACGACAATTACATACAGATATTTCCAACCAAAATGAATCCATATGGAGAGCCTATCATAAAATAATCTAACGGTGTGGATATTTGACCGAGAGACATCTGATTATACGGAAATCGTACCGCGTGCGGAAAAAACACTTTCGTGCGAAACTACAGTATATATGGCTAACTTTGTTCCATGCTGGTCAAAGTTCCGTGAAGAGGATAATTTCGTTTGCTCGTCTTTTGCTTGCCTTTAAGAAACTATTGAGCTATTTTAGGTGGTCACATTGGCCATCCAGTGACTAGAGGTCACTGGATGGCCAATGCAAGGTCATATATTTATAAGAACATAAAAAGCTTTCGTTTTCATTTGCACGCATCACGCCGAGGACGCCCACAAGGGATGATCGTAAAAGTATGCCTTAAAATACACGAGTATACAGGGGATCGGTCGGCGCTAACGTATGGAACACCTTGTGACGATGTGGATTTGATGTGAACTGAGAGCCGATGTAATGGTACCTATAATCTGATGAATATTTATATTGATTTAGAATATTATAGCGATTATTGGTTTACAAGCATTCAAACAAAACTAATGATTTGCTATGCCTGACAAAAGGTGTTTTATTATCTCAACCTCACCCGAACAAGCGCAGCTGCATAATTTAGATCAATATAATCCACCATGCATAGAGCATAAATATTCAACCAATATTAGGATTTTGCTTGTATCGAAATAAGAACATTAATTTTATCACTTATTATCCCTTATTACACATTCAGTGCATTGATCATATTACTAAATTAGCTAGAATTAACAGTATTACACTGATTTACATCAAAGAAATAACCAAGAAACCCACAGGCAAAATCAGGCCAAACAAACTCCAGCGTGACGCCATGAGCAGCACACCAGCGGCTCAAGCAAGGCCTTGACCTACTCAACGGAAGGAGGGCGAAGCGTACGTCAAATTATCTGCAATACGACGAGATATAATTATTATATTACATTTAATATTATGTGTATATTATGTTGCTATAGTAGTTATTGGAGGCTATGCATAAGCTGTGTGTGGGAAGATGTCAATAAGGCGTTAAAGTTGACCAGCTATGACCGGGCTCATGTTTTATAATAGGGATGAATGTGACGACACAAGGATGTAAAATTTAAAAGAATTCAATTTTGGCGGTGGGAAATGTAGAGTAAAATATTTATTGAAGGTGACTCCTTATCAAGACTCACTATATTAACTTAGACTAATAATAAATAGTTTACGAAAGTAAATAGTTACTTAGAATAGCTTCTTAATGTATCACATAGAATCATAGATTAATGGTTAACTAGTGTCTGACAAAGTAAATCATTTAAGGACACTCTTAGGCCAAGGTCAGCGGATTACGTCAAAAGATTTACTTTATATCCGCATTATTTAGCCCGAATAATGCTTGTCTCTCGCTGAACTGCGCGACTGCACAATGTGGTAAGGAATCGAAGTCGCGACTTATAGAATAAAAGCCACAGACAAAGAAAACCAAAACCAAAATGTAAGAAGTTCTTGACTGACTTAGGGGATTAATATGAGCAAATTATAATAGTTGAACGAGTAATTTTTGTCGAGTTTTATTTGCTTTAAAATTTATAGTTCAAGCTAACGAGTAACATTAATAGTTGAAAGAGATGAAATAAATTGTTTTGATTTTCGCTTTAATTCATGCACTTCTCTCAGTACATCAAATATCCATCGCCCACATAAGTCCACACATTAGCGAGGTATAATCCCCTATATTAAGGTAAGAATTGGCTATATCAAGAATTGGCTATATATTGGCTACCCGCTGGTTGGCGCAGTCTGCGTATACGGCGTATATGCGCACTTTTCTGCAGCCGAATTAAAAAGCCTTTCATATTTTTATATATATATATGACCCAGCATTGGCCATCCAATGACATCCAGACCACTTGTTCTTCAGTGGCATAAAATAATATGAATTAATAGTTCCTATTTCTATTAGGCATGGAAGGACGGGTGGAGGAAGTCCACTTCTTGAGTGACCAGCACGGGACTAAGTCAGCTCGTGCGATTAAGTTTAAGTTTCCGATTAATTATTAATATGCGATACTGCGATTAAGTTCAAGATATTCAAGGAAAAAATTCTAGGAAAGTTAGCATTGCTCTATACGCACAAAACAAACGGTGATAAAAATGATGGCATCATCATTACGGTCGGCGACATTGACTACGAGAAGTCGTCATAAAGATGTTTTGATAAAAATAATTCAACACAGGGCTACAGAATGCATTATTACGGGATTACGCACTTACTAAGGAATAACTAAGTGCTTGCTCAAATTCGTCATGCAGTATAGACAGCTTATGACCTCCAAAGGATTAGTGACGTGAATCAATTTATAAAGAATCGTGGAGTTGTGCCACGCAACTCAACAAACAATGATACTAATTACAGGCATTACAGCTCGGCATTGGCTACATTCGCTGCGCCGTCTTCGTTATTACGAAGCAGGAAGCCTGCGACGCGCACCGACCGTTAGTTCGCGCGACCGCGGCGCGGGATGACCTTCACTTTCAATTATAGAGGCATGAGAGTAACAGCGTTCTTCAAAAAACAAACAACTACAGACAAGAAACTGTACCTGCGAGGACTGCAACAGCAGGCGAGGAGTTCGTGGCAAACGGGAGGATGACGAGGCAAAAAACGATGGAATTTAACTCGCCGTTAAAAGCGGAAATTTGCGAAGACTGCAGAACAAACGAAGCGTGGCAGAAACTGTGCCATTAGATTCAACGCGATCAACGGTACCGACCCTTCTTATATTTCAATTAAAGGCCAAATCACATTGAAGGTGAAGAGGACGGTAAATTGCGTTCATGACAAGTAACCATACGACACTTGTCTCCGCATCACACGACGAGCAATTTTTATTAAGAATTTTGAAAATGTAGACAAATCCTAAGTGTATGACCGGACATTCCTTTGGCTAAATAATTAAAAAAATAAATTATATACATAAAAAATACAAATTTTAACGAACGCCGAGAAAGCAGAGATCAAGTTCAAAATATATAATTACATTCATGGTTAAGCCTTTAAAGATTTTGTGTGACAGAGTAAACTCAAGGGGCAAGTGAAACAATGTCCTTTAAAATCAATGTATGACATTAACAAAAAATTATAAATCCAGACGAGAATTAAGCACGTCCTGCATCTACAGTTTTAAGTATTAAGAGCACCACAAAATGATAGACTTTGGAACCAGAAAATGAGCTCACTGCCATCAGCAGAGGCCCAGGCATGTTACTTTAAATTAAAACGCACGAAGAAAAACAACAACGAAGAGGTCAGCGTAGAAAGGCAGCACGGGTTGAGATACTGGCGAGGGCGAGTGTTGTTTTCAGCAAACAAACACAGCCGGCCGAGCGTTTGTGACACTCACTTTCACTGCCAGCACATGACAACATTTGCAAATAGTGGACAACATGCAGCGTTATGCAGAAAAACGGGTTCGCTGCAACATATTGTTCCATGATCGTTAGTTCGATAACGGTGTTAAGTTGAATATTATTGGTAATTTTTTTCTCCTTTATATTGCAGGTTTAATATATTAATGATGCTTATGATAAACTAGGCATAGGAAAACCACATATTTGGTTAACGTAAATATCAGTCCACTGAACAATGTTGAGATGCCAAACAATAATGCATAGTTTTCAACGCAGTGGAGAAACATTCATCTAGTCTATTGTAGACGAAAGCTTTAAATTCATCCACTAATTCATTGGTAGAAGCGTAATTTTTTTCAATTCAAATATAAAAATCTAGCCAGCGATAGGGAAAATTGCAAACCTTAAAATGTATCTAAAATTTAGTTTTGCCTTTTATTTAGCATAAACCTCAAACAATCTATACCAATTATTCTAAGCAGTCAGTAACATGGCTAGTATTTTGAAGCTTGCATTGCATTAATACGATACTTAAACAATATGAAATAAATTTATCGTCTGTTAATGTAAATCAAAAAAGCTATCCGCCAATTGAAACGGACCTATGAACGTTTATCAAGTTCTTTACATAATCAAAGTTCTGCACAACTAACCATCGCATCGCCCGCCCAGGCAGCGCGTGGCTCGAGACACGAATGCCACTGAAGGGTCGGTGCGAGAAACAACAACCCCTCAAATAAGGGAAATCGGAAAAAATAGCGGAATTGAAGAGAAATAATAGATCTGAAAAGAATAAATAGATCACATATTCCTGGGAATGAGGAGAGTTTGAGGTTTTGAGATCGAACAAGAACAAAGCCCAAAACGCGAGTGGGACTGAAGTTGCAAAGACAACAATGAATTGTAGTTTATGAACAATGAATGGAAAGTTTATGTTTAGTTGCGGTCATTGTGTTAGGACGGCAGCCGGACTCATTAGTACGTGTCATGTTCAGCACCGTCTAGAAACAATGCACACAAGCGGGCAAGGTTATTTCAAAGGTCCACTCGGCGGCGCTCGTTCCTCAACGTAATGAAGCGATCGCATGGAGCGGTCGTGCTGAGACAGGCAGTGTGCTTGCGACATGTCCAATCGGGGGCACGTGAGGCATAAATAAATTAGTTCGACCCCATTTAAAATTTGAAAATACTAAAGCGACGTATCGCACGCACCAAATCTGTTAACCACGTAAATAAGTTTTAAGAAAAGTGGGAAATAAGTTCAATATGAAGTAAGGAACTGTGCAAGTAAGGAAATAAATTGACATAAATTGATAAGTAATAGCCGTCTTGAATAAAGAATCTGATGGAAATTCCATCGGATAAATGACTTGGGTAATTATTAATTAAATTAAAATAAGAATAAAATGGCGATCAGTAGAACGGACTACATGAACACCTTCTCGAGAGCCTTGACCACGTATTGTATACAAGTGTCGCAAGTAAGTCAACCCTAATAAGTCGGTATCAGAGTTTAGAGAAAGCTACATCGATTCTTAAGCTTATGCTCGCGATTTATTTTATTCAACGTTAAATTTTAGTATATATGGTCAAATTATCCACGCGAGAACGACATCAGGAGCATTGAAAATAAGCATTCAATATAGAGACGCCGAACAATGCACGCATGCAACCTCGGCTTCAGAATGACACTTGAATCCATAGATGCCAGACACGCGGCCGAGCGCCGGCCTTGCAACACCGACCAACACGAGTGCCTACGCGACTGCTTTGCGGGAAATCTGAAAAATACGCGCGCCCTATACTTTAAAAAGCGTTTAAAACAAACAGAAAATAGCTCATAAATTATGTTCATTACGCCGCGAGCGTATAGCGGCGTATGTGAGAATACTTGCTAACACATCAATACATCATTATGTTAACACAACATATCTTTATGTTAACGCATCACCATATCTCTATACCGAAATATGTTAAAGAAAAGTGCACGCGTAACTTGAATCTGATGAGTTCAATAGTGATTTCGAAGACGGCATGGAATTGTTTTATTTCTTATGGGGGCTAGCACTGAGAGAAAAAGGCCCCCCGTTTTGAAACACTTGGGTGTTTCAAAACCTCCCCGAGCTTGACGCGCTTATATTTGTGCGGCCAGCGTCGCGTGGTCACTGCGCCGAATGCTGTCATCTAGCATTTATATGAAGGCAACATCCCAAATACCTGAAGTCTTGAACACATTGTTTAATGTTTATATAAATTCTTGTACAGCGATACTTTTAGAAAAAATAAACAACTCAATTATTTCACGTACTCACGCAGGGACTTGCAAAGCGATCCGAAAAACCTCTTTTATAGAAAGTCTTATTTTCCCCGCTGCTAATATCGAGCCCATACATTTCACTTAAAATATTTGCATTTGAATATTTTTCTTAATCAATGTATTCGATTTATGGAAGAAATAAAACTGTTAAAGTACACTTATATATGACAGAAAATTTCAGAATGACACTTGAATCCATAGATGCCAGACACGCGGCCGAAAGCAGGCCTTGCAACACCGACCAACACGAGTGCCTACGCGACTGCTTTGCTGGAAATCTGAAAAATACGCGCGCCGTACACTTGAAAAAGCGTTTCAAATAAACCGAAAATAGCTCATACACGTCGGGACGCGAGCTTTTAGCGGCGTATGCTAGCCCCCATAAGAAATCAAACACCCATAAGCCGTCTACGAAATCACTATTGAACTCATCAGATTCAAGTAACGCGTGCACTTTTCTTTAGCATATTTTGGTATAAAGATATTAATTGATCTGTTAACATAAAGATATGTTGTGTTAACATAATGATATATTGATGTGTTAGCGTGTATTCCATCACTGAGAGAAAAAGGCCCCCCGTTTTGAAACGCTTGGGTGTTTCAAAACCTCCCCGAGCTTGACGCGCTTATATTTGTACGGCTAGCGTCGCGTGGTCACTGCGCCGAATGCTGTCATCTAGCATTTATATGAAGGCAACATCCCAAATACCTGAAGTCTTGAACACATTGTATAATATTTATATAAATTCTTGTACAGCGATACTTTTACAAAAAATCAGCAACTCAATTATTTCACGTACTCAAGCAATGACCTGCAAAGCGATCCGAAAAACCTTTTTCTAGAAAGACTTATTTTCCCCGCTGCTAATATCGAGCCCATACATTTCACTTAAAATATTTGCATTTGAATATTTTTCTTAATCAATGTATTCGATTTATGGAAGAAATAAAACTGTTAAAGTACACTTATATATGACAGAAAATTTTTCATTATGCTCAATATCAGTAAGCAATTGGAACGCTATAAATTCATCGTGATTAAATGGAGCATAATGTCTGGAAACGACTGCCAAGAAACTGAATTAATTCCTTTAGGGATTCAGACGACACTGAAAGTAGTCTGAAAATGAGTCCTCAAATGTTTTTTGAGGACTCAACTAAACTGCCAATAATGAAAATATTATTATGTGACCGTCTTAAGAAATTCACAAAACCACAGACGGCAGCAGTCATAATCACGAGCTGCAATCGAACGAAAGCAGAAACGACTTGATTCTGCTAAGAATACTAATCCGCACCAAAAAATCAGAGACGACTTGCATCTGCAAAGCAGAGATGACTTGTCAGACCAAAGCAGAGACGACTTGCCAGATCAAAGCAGAGACGACTTACCAGACCAAAGCAGAGACGACTTGCCTCTGCTAAGAATACTAATCCGCACCAAGAAATCAGAGACGACTTGCCTCTGCAAAGCAGAGACGACTTGCCAGACCAAAGCAGAGACGACTTGCCAGACCAAAGCAGAGACTTGCTTCTGCTAAGAATACTAATCTGCCCAAAAAAACGTCAATGCAACCAGTTGATAGACCTTGGCCGTAGCGCACTGAGGTCACTGCCGTGGTGGTGACTCCATAAATTCCTAAGAATGTCAAGAAAACTTGCAATTTTGCTGCGTCACTTGCTGGAGTGTGGAGAATTACTGTCACTAACTTTGTGCAGAATATTTAAAATGACACTGCGATCTATTTTGAATGGAAGTAAATGACAGACATGTTATTACCTGAAGTCTATGTCATGGAAATCCATTTTTGGTGCGGAAATGTTTACTACTGCATGATGCAAAATTTATGCGATCCGGTGCGGTGCAAAAAAATATTAACAATTCATAATAAATTCTCCGATGATTACATGTTCAAACTTTATGCTTGAACATGAAGAAATGACCAGACCGAAAAACAGATAAAAGCGATGGAAAGTGCAGCATTGATGAGCTCATTGCGACCAGCGTTGAAAACAGACATTTGTTTAAGGGCGAACATCCGGAAAATTTACCGCAAAATTCAAATTTCATCATATTAAATTATTCTTTATAGCAGCCCCGATAGAAATTATTCTAAAAACAAGGAATACTCGAGTAGTAGTAGTAATTACGAACCATCTAATTAGTCTTATGGACACATTTCTTCGCACACGAGTGCTAACATTTTTGTTGTGCCAAGCATATAATCATGTAAGTGTACTTTGTGTTGAACTGCTGGTCACAAATTTTGATAATTACAGTAACAGCAAAAATTATGTTTCTGTGCGTCTAACAGCAGCAATTACATTTCTGTGCGTCTAACAGCAGTGCAAAAGAGGAAGTGACTGCCTAAACGCACCGAGTTGTACAACGGTATAACAATAGGCCTAAACGCACCGAGTTGTACAACGGTATAACAATAGGCCTAAACGCACCGAGTTGTACAACGGTATAACAATAGGCCTAAACCTGCCGAGTTTTACAGCGGTATAACAATAGGCCTAAACGTTTCGCGTACCGAGTTGTACAACGCTATAACAATAGGTCAAAATGTTGCACAATTAACCGTATTGCAAAAATTGAGCAAAAATTATCTCACCAATTTTTACTCTCAACTTCAATTGTTATTATATAAATGACGACGAGAATAACGCTGATCTATTTCCCGTGGTAAATTAAGCCTATATTAAAGCAACGACAGTAGGTATATTAGCGTCAAGGCCAAAACGTACGAGAACGAGAGTGAAAATCTTGAGCGTGCTTAGAAAAAACAACGGCGATCGTCCAGCACATGTCGGCAACGGTAACTCGACTTACTTATTATACGAGACGCTCACCATCCAAATGTAATAGGCCAACAACCCACAACTTTATGGTGGCCATGACATGAGTAAATTTCAAGTTAGTATTACGTAGAAAGAAACGTGTCTAAAAATAAAAAGAAAAATGTCGGAAAAATTATGCAATACTCTATTATGGAAGTGAAAAAACTCGTATTATATAGTGGGAGAAAAAATGCAATCATAATTTATATCACAATTTCTTTACTTTGCAAATCTTCAAGCATAATATGAAAATAAACATTTTTCTTTCTTTATTAATATATGCGTGGTCAAAATCGCTCCATATCTAACCCTAAAGTGATAATAGTATGAATAAGTGATCAAAATACGTTATACTATGCACACCCAAGCCAAAAATAGTGAGGATTGTTTACAGTAAATTTCTGTGTAACAACACCATCTCCAAGAAAAATTTTAATTTGCGTCTATAATGTATTGAAATAAATTATGTATCATATTTATTATTATAAAACTTTTATCAACAAAACTAGAGTAAGCAGCATTAGATACTCACCATGAACTCATCTTCAATGAAGACAGGATTGTCGACCATCTTGAGTAGTGAAGGTTAAGTTGTGTGCGAGTCAACTTGGATGAAATTTGAATCCGTTGTGCCTATCAAAATGCTCTGTAGCAACAAGGATGACTTGCTGATTTCAGAACTCGGACTTTTCAAAGTTTCAAGTTTAAAAAAGTTAAATAGACCTTGCAATGACAATGATAACCACAGAAATATTTTAATTCAGTTTGGCAGCGCACAGTTCACTCACTCTCTCGCATCGAATGAAACTTATCACTGTTTTTGCAAGAGTAATGCAAGAGGATTCTTCACTGACGAATGGTGATCAATGTTATTTTCGTTTAATTAAACTGGTGCTAACAGAATCAGATTTAAGATGCCGGCTTTAGCTACAGGCTCGGAATAACAGCTACTAGTCAAGGCACTTGACTTGAACTCTGTCCTCCTTAACCTGCGGCCGGAAGATGCTTGAGAAGACCGAAGTCTAAAATGCTGATGGACAGGAGAAGGTGAGGCTCATCGGCTCACCGAGTCTTCCCAAAGGACTTCAGAAGAAATTGTTTTTGTTGTCTTCTCTAGTCAAGAAATAAATTTACCATCTGGTATTAGCCGTATCCACTAAGTGAAGTTGTTCTGTAAGTTTTATCTGGTTCTGGACCGTGCGAGGTTACAGAGAGTTCATCTGAAACGAAAAAATTTAATGAGAATACGGAAAGCAAAACGAAAAAAGCAAACACTGAAATTAAATAAGCAACTTAACCATCAAAAACAAATTAATAAACAACTATATATTTAAAATCCTAATAATTATTAATCCTCCTGCAGAAGAAAAAAATCATATTAAAACAGATTTTATCTCGAATTTGATTGGTGGTACTGCGTGGTTAACGAAAAAAGTAAGAACCAAAAATTAAAAGCAATGTTTGTATCAAGCTGAATTGTGGAAGCTAATTTATTTTTTGATTGTTGGCAGTCCGCGGCTCTTTGTTATTTTCATAGTTTACACTAGAGGATAAATAGGCTTATGAGTTATGGTTATTTGTTATTTTCATAGTTTACAGTTTACACTAGAGGATAAATAGGCTTATGAGTTATGGAAGAATTGGACGCGATCGTACGAAGCTTGTCGTCCCAGAGCGTTCCTCCGGCCAGTGGGATCCACTCTACTAGCGACGCTGCTCTGACGACTTAATATACTTGGAAAATAGTCACTAGATTGCTTTAAATATCTAGTTTATATATATACTTGATGTCGAGTAAGTAATCTTACTGCGATAATTGGGAAGTAATGCAAGGTATAAGAATCGTGAATAAATAATCAGACTTTAGGCATTTAATTGAGAGAATTACTAGACTTTTCCCTAAGTTTTTAAAAAGGATATAGGCATATTTCTGAATTATTAATAGGTTATTGGATTGAATGAACGAAATAATTTAGAATAATTTAAGATCAAATAACCCAAGATATTTGATCAAATAAATATTCTTAAACCGTTATATACACATGGATGAATAATATAAAACAGAAGCGCACAGCCCTTTCAGATTATGCCACTACAAAATTTTTATCCCTGGAAAATGTCCATTTTCATCATGATTATTTCAATTCGTTCTTCGATCCCTCCTAACAAATGGTTATGAGTGATAGAAGCGGAGCAGGGATCAGAACTGAGCAGAGGTATTCTGACCGCGTACAATAGCCCATGGTTGAATTAATACATGTATTAATTCAACCTTGCAATAGCCCCAAGATGCGCGCCGTGCAACTATATCAACCCAAGAAGCAGGAAAAAAAACTTTACCAGCCCGAAGAATGGTAAGTTACGTAGATTGTAAGAAGACTTGATAGAGATGGTAGGGTTGGATGGGAAGAGCGCGAAGGTGTAATTATCACTTGTAATGGAGCAGCGTGTTTGCTGTTGTCTGTCTCATAATTCACGTAATTATTGGGAGCCAGAGAGATCGTAGGCCTATCACTGAGGCCCACAAAGAGAATATCTGTGATCGAGGCATCGCCGGAAAACCGCAGACTGGCTATCAAACGGTCAGTGAAAACCGAATTTCAAGTTCACAAAGAGGTCTGACAGCTAACTGACATAAACACAGTGGACAGGAGTGACATATCCACAGTGTACCCACATTTTTTCTACAAGTTAAGAAGTAATTTTAGACTTTTTTCAGTTACAACAATGCAACTGTTCTTTAAAGGTTTCACAACTGAAATCAACTCATTCTCACAATATGCCGTTTAAAACGCAAGTATATGTAAATGTGTTGAAATCGAAACACAATCGGGTGTTCATAATGTCAAATTTGTTCGATAATTAATTAACAGCTTAGTGTAGCATAAGCCTAACAGTCAATCAATGCCACAACATTCAATATTGTCCAGAATCTTATGTCTCAAAAGTACAATATCTGAGACATACCCAAATATAACTTTCAGACGACCAGCAAACATTTTCAATCATATTAAATTTAAGTTTAACTGCAGTTGTTGACAAAGAGTAATGAGTTCTGATGGTTTCTATCATGCATTTACTAGGTATATAAGCATCCTTCATCGCACGAGATGACAAGAGAGCTTGGTAAGGTTGAGAGCGGAGATGACAAGAGAGCTTGGTGAGGTTGAGAGCGGGGATGACAAGAGAGCTTGGTGAGGTTGAGAGCGGGGATGACAAGAGAGCTTGGTGAGGTTGAGAGCGGGGATGACAAGAGAGCTTGGTGAGGTTGGGGGCGGAGATGACAAGAGAGCTTGGTGAGGTTGGGAGCGGGGATGACAAGAGCGCTTGGTGAGGTTGAGAGCGGGGATGACAAGAGAGCGTGGTGAGGTTGAGAGCGGAGATGACAAGAGAGCTTGGTGAGGTTGAGGGCGGAGATGACAAGAGCGCTTGGTGAGGTTGAGAGCGGGGATGACAAGAGAGCTTGGTGAGGAGGTTGAGAGCGGGGATGACAAGAGAGCTTGGTGAGGTGCAGGCAAGCAGTTGCACGGGAAGGTATTCTAGTAATCCTTCAGGCGATTTAGTCAACAATGTAGGAAATCATAGGCGAAGCAGTCAACGCAAGAAATTTCACAGGGTCGCATTCCAGTATCTTGCACTCTACGATAAGTCGCACTTTCTATGCTTTTTAAGAGCGAAGACTAAACCTTTACGGTGAGCCGGCACGGTGCCGACGTACAGAACGAACACTGAAATCAACACGGAGAAGTACTATATTATTAAATTGTTATGATAATAATAGGTTAATTCGACATAATGCGAACCAGGTTCTTTCTCAAACAATTTAATTCGATATCCAATCTATATTAAAAAAATATTTGATTATTCAAACAAATTATAATAAATGAAACGCGAAGCAAATTTATGATCAATTCAACACAAATTTGACTCTAAACCCTAATGAAATAAATACCAACGTGCTATTCCCCGCTTGGTTGCAGCCTTGAAGAGAAAACGAAAACGAGACTTTTTACCTCGCTCAGTTTCCACCGTCATCGCTAGAGCGCCATGGGAGCAAGAAATCGAAAGTCAAGGAGTCGTAAGTGCACGCAACGAAGACACTAACACTTGCATGAACCAACACGCGTATGTGAAGCAAAAAGCAATCGATGCTACGTAACCTTGACAGTAAAACCACGCGGACGAAGCAAGTTCAGCGAAACCGACCGCCCGTCGCTGAGGAGAAAGTGTGTGCCGCTGCAGCGTGGCGCTGACCTTCAATTCTGACGCACAGCAAAATAATCTCATAACGAGCGATTATATTGTGTTATTTATTCCCTAATAAGGCTACTCTTAATGCTGCATTATATCAAATAAAAGTCATAACATTTAACATATAACTAACTTGAAGGCTACAACAGGGAGACAAAACTTAATATTCTAACATACGAGTTTCAATTAAACAGGAAATTTTGTTCAGTCACGCATCTGACATAGAAAAAATACAAATTTTCGCTGCAATTCTCGCTTCTATTTATAAATTATCCGAGTACCCTTGGGCAAATTCACTTCTTGGTCAAACAACTCCTGAAAGAAGGAAAAAAACTTGCAAAAATTTGTGGATATCCAAGCTAATATAAAAATTTTGGCCCTGCTAACCTCTGATTTCTATCGACAAAGATAATTAGGATGCGAAACCTAGGCAGACTAATCAGGCTATTTCTAGATACATTCAGTTTTGTTCATTGCATTTTATCCACTAATAAATTTCAATGGCAAGAAAGTCTTATGCCAATTTTATCATGTAAATACCTCCGTCAATTATCGGCAATATTTTGACAACCCAGAACTAGTATCAGAAGCCCGATAACGGTTTAAATGTTAGCTGCAAGCAGTGCGCAAGTCAAGGCTGTTCAGAGAGGCAATGTCAGCGAGGCGTTAGGTCCGAACGAGGAGACGGCCGTTGATGTTGAGAAGCATTCTCGAGACGATCAAAACTATTTAATGCATGCACGTACAAGGAATAATCACTAATGTCGCTACTATCGAGACATGCTCTGTGAATATATTGAATGTGAAAAAACTCTCAATTAAATAACGAATGAGTTTCACACTTCAGTGATCAGACGCAACAAAAGAAATTATCTTTCGCCAGAAACAAATGATATTCTGATCATAAAACAAGGAACATTAAAATATCAGTAATAATGTCGAGGTGGCACCGGGGATTGAAATTATGTCTTGTGTGAAAACTTAGCATGTAAAGTCATACAATGAAGAATCTGTATGTTAACTATCTGTACCTATGGAACAGTCAGAACTACCGAAATTATTATCCATGCAATCTTAATGAAATTTATAATTCTTTGCGTATGAGTACACGCGGCACAAACCAGTTCTAAACGCAGCTCAAATCAAAAATACACGCAGCACAAACCAGTTGTTCCGAAATATTGCGGATCACTTCAGTAAGCTACTTCATCGCTCAGTATTTACCACCGGAGCGCACTTGCTTCAGTTAGTAAAGTACAACACCAACATTGATAGTTTTGAATAGAATTTTCAATAATAATTAAAAAATAAAAATCGGAAATATTTTAACGTTAAAGTCGCATACGGAATACATCGCACGGCATTGTTACAGAATAAAAATCGATGCAATTCAAATAGTTCGGGTGCACAGAAACACCGTTAACTTCCTTCAGCAGACGACGTCGAGTCAGTGAAGAAGCTCGAGAGCGATGCGACCGCCTCCGCTCACCGCCGTCACTCTAATGACTGCCTCGCCAGGAACGCGGTCAGTCTTGGCCGGTGCCCATGCCTGGATACCCAATAATAAGAACGGATGTCCTGAGGTTACGGCATTACAGGACGAACGAGGCCAGCGGCGCACGTGTTATTACATCAGCTGCTCTTCACATATAAATGAAGATAATTTGTATCGGAATAATTTAAGTTACGTGTTGAGTTCCATAATATTTTTCGCGATGATATTTCGAGGAACAATAACAGTCATATAATGTGTCGAGCTTGAAAACATTTGAATGCGGATTTTGTTATCGCGAGCTTATAATGTCTATAAAAAAACGAATAGAAAAAATTATCGCTCGAATTATTAATGTTTAGTGATGCGTACAAACACGAGTCGATTGAAACCAAAATAATTGCCTAATAAATTGTTTGGTGAATCTAAAATATTTTGCGTTTTTTTGAGGAGTTATAAAATATTCGTGATCGCATGTTTTGGGCTACGTATGCAGCTCGAAGTCATGATTCGCTATTTACTGAACACGGATGTTACGAAAACTATAACGTCTTCAGATGAAATAAACAAAATAACTAATAAACTGCAGAAAAGAAAACCTATACCTCTGGGGTAATCCGGACTGCAGCTGAGACATGCTCAAGTTATGATTAACGGATGTTCGTTGCCGACACAGTTACTACGAATGCGACGGAAGTGGACGCATAAACAGAAAATTCGTGAACATTAACTGCATACTTTAACAAATAAAATAATCCTAAGAATGCAGCCATCATCGTGGATTCAATTTTATACAATTAAAAACTTTCAAGATCGTTAAAATTCAAGGACGAAGGAGTAGACTGTAAGTTCTGTAACCTGTAATCGTGGAGTCATTGAGGGAATCAAAAATTTAGGATTATCATGGAAGCTGCATCCCGATGATTGCGCAAGTAAAAGGATTTTCACCAAGGATTGTCTAGTACAAAAATTGCAACCTTCAATCCTTCCATTACGATTACGCTGCATTTATATAGATTTTGAGGCAAGCTCGTCAATGGAATTTTCGATACGTTAAACTTCAGTACGTTTTCAACGATATAAAATTTTTAATTCGCTATATTAGCGCCATGCAATAGCGCCAACGGAATTTTATTTCGTTCAAATTTCTACGTAGGAATCGCGAATAATGTATCACGTTTTGAAAAGGTTTTTTTAGCTACATAAAATCTGCGTGAACTATCCAGTTACTAAAACAATATTGTATTAAATGAATCTTTAGGCACATAGAAGAAATAATTCAAGACTTGTTGCCCTTGAAGTTACGATAGATTCACATACTCAAGGTCACGAATATAGAATGACTTGATAAAGAAATGAAGGAATTCTTGAGGGTTACACAATACTCATGCCCGCGGTAAGAAAGGCTTGCCTTGAAACGAGTCATCGTCATTATATGAAGGGTTAGAATCACCTTAGCCGCGCTGTACCGTTATCACGACGTCACACACACACTTTTTCGTGATTTGCTGTGAATTGCCACAAAGAATAATGCATTGAGGTTTGCATTAGAAGACTCATTGGGAATCCCAATGCCATGAGCCAGAATTGTTTATTTCAATAATTCAAATCCGTTGAAAATATCGCGGACTGATGTACTGGATGAGCTTGCATGCTGTCAACAGCAACAAAAAATATGGGCTTATTGGGAACAACGTTCATACAAATTAAAATTAATAATAACTCTATAATCGAAGTTTATATCGAAGTTTTTTTAGAAAATAAAAGTCATAATTTGAGCAAAATTCGCAAGAAAGTGTAGGAATTTTGCGTACGTAGGATAATATCGCTGTAAACAAATGATAACTTCGTATAAGCACCAATACTATCAACTAACATATACAGTAATATCATGCACGCATGGCGAAACCCAAAAATTTATCCGTTACATTATTAAACAATAAGTCACTCTATAGCAGTTAAATTGATAGAATTTTGATATAACTATTTTCTTCAATCAATTATTGAAAGTATAAATGAATTTAAACATTTGCACGGTTTTCGTGTCTCAAGAGGTTGGTAAACTAATAAAAAAATCAGAGGACGGGATCTCAAGAACCTCCTGCGGTATTTATTTCCGAGGCGTGAAGCTCAGTGGTTGGAAAATTCCTTGCTATTTGTTTAGGGAGTCCCAAGGTCTCGCATCTTGTAGAGGCAGGCTGGCAGCATCCCTGTAGGATGAGTTATTGTACTACATCAAGGGGGGAAGTTATCCTCTAGTCCTGCATTGGGTACACATCTCCTACATCCCTGTAGGATGAGTTATTGTACTACATCAAGGGGGGAAGTTATACTCTAGTCCTGCATTAGGTACGCTGTACCTGCAGTTTCTCTAAAGTCTAAACGAAGGTTTGAGTAATCTCATAAAAGTCTTATTGATCGATGGTCTTCCCACGTACTTGCATGAATTTAGTCAGCAGGAAAGACTATATTTTGATGATATAAATTCTGAAGTTTTCCGATCATCATGAGTTTGTTTACTAGTATTTTTGTATATATTTTTTATTTTCAAGTCAAACAACATTCCCAGCAACAGCACCAAAAGAGTGAAAAAGTTTAATTTATCAAAAGCTCTTAGAATTTTTTTAACGCTTCAAGTCACTTTATATGAAATAACTCGCACCATTTACTAGTGCAAGGGCCCGTACATCAACTGGGCCCGTACATCAACAGGGCCCGTACATCAACAGGGCCCGTACATCAACAGGGCCCGTACATCATAATCTGAGGACACCGTATAGTGATAAGAAGGCCTTATAGGGGAGCTTGGTAAAGCGCTACTACGACATCATAACCGTCCACCGTATTATCAAGTTCAATGTGAAGTGTTCACTGAAACGGATGATCTGAGGACACCGAAATAGTAACAACTGTTAACGGAGCTTCAGGATTTTTTTTTGTCCGGTTCATTGAGTACAATAGCGGATTAGATTAACATATGACTGTCAAAAGGCGTCCCAGAGAACTTGAGTAAAATGCTAAGTGGGAAGAATTAAAAAATAAAGCAGTATATGGAAATTTTTAAAATTTATTCTCAATGACTCTTGTACATTTCTTGCATAGTGCAAACCGTCAGCAGTAGGCAGAAAATTTTTCGTATTTTAGGAAGAAAACGATTATCGATTATTTAACACTTAGCCAGCCTGAGTCACAATATCTTTATTTAACAAAACAAAAAAACGCAAGAGCGTATTCCCAGTGAATTGATTCTCATTTAATCAGCCGATGAGTTAGTACGGTATATAGATTCCTTTCCTTCGAGTAAATAAATGAAATTTTTAATCAATTAATATCTAATTTTTCTCCATACGTCTGTATTTACTAAACATCGCCCAAATAATGATCTAAACTGGAACTTGCGCTGTGATTTCTCAAGATTTCTTAAGGGCTATTAAGATTTTATAAAAAACAGATGCATTTCTGAGCGGTTGGGCAGACCCAGAAAAGATCGAGGCCTTGGCTTGAGGGACGACGACACAGGTAGCGATGGAATGTAAACCTCGTCGATCCCGGATCAGGTGTCGCGTAGTCTTCTGTTCCGTAAACACGGATGAGCCGCTCTTAGATGGAGACCGGATTATTTCCATTGAGGTGATTCCAGTTAAGCTCCGAGGCCTGATCGACATTTAGAAATTGAAACGTGAGGCGTTCAAAGAACTCCAGAAAAAGACACGTCATTGAAGTTCTTTATTCGACTTTTCAAATGCTCTCCACAATAAACGTAAAATAAGTGGGTGCAAAATTTGTAAGTATCATTACAAATTTCCTCAACATTACAAACACGGTATTCACTATGCATGGGTAAATCGGTATTCACTATGTAAGAGGGTATTCACTATGCATCAATCGGTAACACGGTATTCACTATGCATCAATCGGTAACACGGTATTCACTATGCATCAATCGGTAACACGGTATTCACTATGCATGGTTAAATTCACAGTATCGACGAGCGCAACAGCTAGAGGTGCCTTTCGTTAATTTATGCGAGTACCACATTTGTCCAGCCAAAAATGGTGCCTTGGCAACCGCGCAGGTGAGAAAAGCAGGATTCGAGTTTGCAGCACGAAAATATACAATGGCTGCAAGATGCGAGAAATTTAATTATATTAATTGCAAAGTAATACTCATGGTTGGATCAATGCATATCACCTGATAAACGGTCGCCTCACCTCATCATGGCTCTGCTGTGTTTATTGTTTCTATTGCAATACTGCAACATTTATACGCATTGCCCAACAATAAGTTTGTGTACAATTACTATATAAATGGTTTATTTTTTCTTCCATTCTATGTGTACAGTCTGTTTAATGAGTGTTTATTAGAAACGAATATATATTCTAAGGGTGCTTTAGCAGCATCATATAATATACTTTACAATTGTATGAATTTCTATCATAAATCGTGGAATAATTCAAGTTATACAAATAAACAGCATAATTCAGCGCTCGACAGATCAACACTCACGAGTTTGCGAAAATTTTTAGTAACTTTTTCATTCATTTTATGCCAAGACAATTGGAGTTCAGTAGGAATGAACTCGAGGTGACCAAGCAAAGATTCTATACCAAAATAGATCGCATGAATACCATACAAAACCTGGAGCTTTTAGCAGCGTGCTTCTTTTGTTAGCGGTGCAGTGCTGAAATTAAAGTAATTCTTACGCGCTGATTAACATTTAACTGAATAAAAGAGGATTTGTTCCGATGATAATAAGAGCGGACAAGAACCACGTAAAGAGTCCGGCAGTCTTCAAGGTGCATTGCTTTTTTTTCTTTGTAGTCAAGCTGCCGTAAATGGAGCGTCTTTTTGGTCGCATGTTATTTTGAAGAACCAGCGATGCGCGACCAGTTTCTTTGACAAGACAATTGGTTTACGTCGTATCGTACGAGGGTAATTTGTTAACTTTATTTTGAGAGCCTATTTTATTTTTATTTATTTATATTATTTTCTGTATCAACAAGAGTTGTCCTAAGATCGGTGTGTTAAAAGTTCGAAAGTCGGAACATGCAAATCGTACACTTGCATGCATATCATCAATGCATGGCTCTGTGCAATGAGTAAAGAACTACAAAAATTACCAAATGAACATTTTTCCATTTTTAACATGTTACTTGAAATAATTAATTTATTCAATCGATAATACCCAGAATAACCGGAATATGTGCTCTCAATTCGCTTCTGTCCGGTGACTATCATTTGTTAATATATTCATTGTAGCTACCAAGGATGTAAACCTTTGCGTATACTCATTTCAGCGAGCTTAAATTAACAAGTATAAAGGCAAAAAAGCCATCATGTACGAATAGTATCTATCATTAGTATTGGTATTATTTACACGCTGGATACAAACGAATGGAAAAAGTTTTACTGATGGTTATTCGGGAATTCGAACGTAGATAGCAAATGATTTTATTCTTGAGCAAACAGGAAACTTTACAATAATATACTGCGAGTAAATGTTGAAGCGTTCGTTACTCTGCTCGACATACATATACACAGTCAAATTTAGCTTCGTGTCGCCACGCAGAACTGGTTCTACTTGTTGCGATCCTTGAGCTGCTAGCGAGTTTAATGTGGTCCAAAAAACTGAGTTGGAGCGTGCCTTTTTTTGCTACACTTGTGGTTCCTATTCCTTGTTAATGTAAGATTATGGCTTTACTTAATCAATAGCAAGAATACTGATACTTAAGAAGTTGAGCACGTGGCAACTTTCCGAAATACTGAACACAAAAAAGCAATAAAGCTTGCACAATATATCAATACAAATAAAAAATATCAAAAACAATAGCTCATTGACAGGAACTAAGCACTAAAACAATCTTGTAGGGAGCGATATTTTTATTGCTTTAGCCCACACCCAAGGTGAACGCACTCAAGACTGGCCGAACGAATAAGGCTCTCGACGAATTTTGGGACTTGACTTTAATTGCACGAATTGAAGTTATATTTATTGCATCTGTTGACGTGTCTTACCTATATACGGCCATATAAAAGTAACATATTATATAAGTACTTTACTGATAAATCCTTCAACAATACGCAGTGTCAACAATAAAACTCAAATTTCCACAGCTGCTGCTTCGATCGCTACAAACAGAGGTCAACTTTTACTTCAATCAATAGAGAAAATACCCTGAAAATTTTCAAGGGAATAATATTAAATACTATACTCAAATACGATAAAGCCACGAACTGTACATTTGCAGTGACTGGCTTTTTACTCGTACCGTACCTATATAATAGTTAATATAACTTACAATAAAATAAATGGAAAACAGCGGGAATTTCAATGAGTGATATTATTGAACAAATAACGAAACTCCTACAAACCAGAAAAATACAACAAAAAAATCCGGCGCACTTGCAATTTTGTATTTGTGAAGGAGTTCGCCTCGCTGAGCTCGCGCACAAAAGTCGGTACGTGGGGCCTCTCTCGTGAGAACATAACAATTAAAGGTTACTTCATAGCAATGCTCGGCACGCAGTGAATAAGGCGCTTAATATATATCAGAATAATACAGGAGTTAAGAGTCTATATCTTTGTTAGTCAGCTTTAAATAAAAATTTGTGCAAATAATGCATTAAAATTCTGTCGACTTCTTAAAACGAAAAAAAGGGAATCAGCGAAATTAAATAATCATACACTTTTTAAAAAACTACAGCAAAAATGATAGTTTGGGTGGTCATAAAACGTACGAATAAAAAGTTATTACAATTTTTCTCGGGAAGTCAAAAGATTTGCGGATAGGACATGGGTAACTATTACTAATTTTGAGACTCGAAGCAAACGCAGGTGTCTTGGCAGGGCAAGAACAAAACAAATGACGGTATGCATACCAAGTGTCAGCTAATTCAAGTTGGAGCTGCATCCAGTCAGTATTTTATATATATAGATATAAATAATTATAACATCAGACCAAGAGCAGCACCGAGCCCAAGGCCTGGAGCGTCGTGATGTGAATTTGAAACACGTACAAAGAATGCACTCATTTCTACCTCGGCTAAATTCAAGCGAACGTAAAGGAAATTAGGAGCCTATATTTGAAGCTAGATAAATGAGTAAAAATGAGTATTGTTGAATTAATGGAAGTTATCAAAGGCCCATACGATTTGCATACTACGTTACTTTGGGGTCAGAGATAAAATTCCTGCCTCAAACAATACTAGCAGGTTAATCCTGCGTGGCTTGGACGGTTGTGCGAGGTAATTAGGAAGTTGAATCGTTGAAGCAGGTTAACCTGGTGTGGCCGGTTAACCGAGTGTAGCAGGTTGGCCCGGAGTAACAGGTTACTCCGGCATTGCTCTCCAGCGAAATTCTGCATGAGCCACGACATGTGGTAAGCTCGTGGTTGCATAGATACTATCCTAGGGCTCGCTTTGCAAATAAATTGCCACTAAACCTGCTGAAATTCTAAAGGTAATTCGCGGGAAGACGGTCAACGTAATTCGCGGGAAGACGGTCAACAAAATAGCGAGCCTTAGATCAAGAACTTTGCTGTCTAATAATATTCGATTAGCTTTGGGTTAATTTGAGTGCATCACGAATACCGCCCAATATCTCAATACTAAAAATGAATACAAATACTGAACTGAAGACATCGCTAGAACGATAAACAATGATAACGATTTTTTTACATTCCATTACACAGACTTTGACATCTGAGGGATGCATTTCGATGTTTTATTGCTAATCAAAACAGTGTACGATAGTTGACCTTGCGAGGAAGTGACATTTCGTATGTAAAGTACGGAATCACCAGTCCAGTATCCAATTTTTTTCGGATGAAGCTATCGATCAAAGTGATCTAATAAACTGCAGGCCGCCCTGCATACGGTAGAGGAAGAAGAGTCGTCTGCGTCTGGTATATCGTCACTCATTGGGTCATTTTTTTCGCCCCCTAAAAGGTAATCCTGTCGAACAACTCATTTTTCCCAGAAATGCAAACCAGGTCAGCAAATTTATTTGTGTATCCAAATTGATATGAAGATTTACTGGAATTGGAGTACGAGTTACTGACTCGTACGAGTTACTGACTCCATTCAATTACTGACTCATACTTTCATTGACTATAAGTGTGCATTTCACACACCTTCAGGTTTTACTTTTAATTCACTCCACATGAACTCCTCCAAACCAAAACTCTGAAATATATTGCATCGACATCGTCCAGTATATACATACATGATCAATTGGCAATTCTCCGAATATTTTCTATGAACAATATGTTGTAGGGCTGTAAAATCTATCTACGTTGTAAATACTGACGCTTCCTCCCACATACGTGTGCCCACGGAAGCCATTAACAGCGTTTAGTCCCGAACAAAAACGTTAATAGGTACAGCGAAGTCTTAGTACGTTCTTACAAAATGTGCACTAGCCGAGGTCAGCAATTAAGGTCGTGTAAGTAGTACGTTAACTCGCCCCCTGCCAACGAACATTGTAATCGAGTACACTTGAGATGACCTACAGGCGACGTCATTATAAATCTGGACTAAAAATCAGCGATACGTTTTCCAGTAAACGTCAGATGAAACAAAGTCGACTATATTACGACAAAAATGCGGGAATCATGTAATAACTTATCGGAAAAATAAAGTTTTGAATAATCTTTACACACAAATTGTCGGTAAGCAATGTGAACTATTTTTGTAAGGTAATCAACGCATGAGGCGATTAATCAAAACGATCATACTTAAAATGATGCCCTTCCTTTTCCTATATCTATCATAAACCAATTTCCCAATACTAAGTATATAACAAATTTCATCATAAAATACTTATACTGCATACCTGCAGTCAAAGATAGTACAGCCTGATGCCATACGAAAGTGCTTTGGGCGTGATCATGCCAAACGCATTTCCTACTCTGACATGACACCTCACTGACACTGCATTGGCCATCATCCTTGCGTCTTGCACGGCCTATGTTCTGAACGACTGTGGCCAGGTCAAGGGCGGGCTGCAGGGCATCTCTCAATCATGTAGACCAGAGTAATTTTTTTCGAGCTCTATATCCTGCAAGGAAGAAGCTAACATAGAAGTTGAGCAAGCGTTTCAAGGAAATGATTTCAATGACGAGCTAATCCAAAGTGACCCTCGAGAAACCAAACGTTACACGCCATCATAACGAATATTCAACCCATCACAAAAATATCGCAGATTTTAGCAGCCGCACACACTTGGTTTGAAGGCTTCACGTCAGAAATATAAATCCTTGTTCTTCTAAACTGTGAGCCCCAAAACGTGCTATTCGTGATATACACTTCGGTTGATGGTTTAGAAGAACGTATCGATACAAGGGAAATCCAACCAGTTACTAGCTTGGATATAAAAATAAGGCTCCCTTAGAGACGACAGGCAGGCGTATCAACATAACTGTACTTATAAAAAACCTGCTGAAATGCTGAGTTTGCAAATAGAGCCTTTCTCGTCATAAGTCGGGTTTATTCGTTTCTTGCCCTAGTTTAATCTATTTTCCAAGACATTCCAGAAGTAAAAAAGAACTAATCTAAAACAACAGTTGCACCGAACATACTGGCCTAAAAAACATGACACGAGGCTGAAAGGTTGACACCTCGATAATCATCAATCAACTGCAAGTCAGCATGAGAGTCTTGGTGTGGGCATCGGTAATTTTCGCAGCATGGAAGCCCCTGCGTGGCATGGAGTGCTGTTCCAGATGAGTGGACTGACATGACCGTACCTCGATGGCTCGGGAAACGGCGGCTCTGAGACCGCTTATCGGGAGCCGGCAATCGCTTAATACTCTCGCAGCGGCACGGAGCGCCTCAGACTCTCACCTTCCTGGCGCCAGGTAGACACACTAGCCGGCGCCGGCTGAGTAGACTGACAAGCGTCCACTCAGCAAGACTCAAGACTCGAGTAGACTTACTAGCAGCGTATATTCAACGAGATTCAAGACTCGAGTAGACTGACAAGCGTCTTGTCAATCAGACTTAAGATTCGAGAAGACTTACTAGCGTAAGTATATTCAACTAGATTAAAGTCTAGAATAGTCTTACTAGCATCCATCTACTCAACCAGATTCAAGACTCTAGAATTAAAATCGTCTACTCAGCCATATTCAAGGCTCGAATAGACTGACAACATCTTCCCAGCCAGATTCAAGCATTCGGATGAAACGTAAACTGTAACAAAGATATGCGAGATACAAAATTCAAGCACGAGTTGAGTCACTAAAGCAAAATTCTTCATCAATTACTTCGTCGTTAATTGCGCTGAAGTATATTCGGGAATTAGATAGCCAATAAATTATGGTAACTAGCGAAGCGCAAATTCTGAGGGAGACGGCAAATCCTCTAATATAATAAATCAAGTTTTGTCATGAATGTTTAAGAAATATCTCGTATCGTTACGTTAGGTCAGGTTTCACATCATCTGCCTCGTCTCGTTTCATAATAATAGGGACACAAGTTCTGAAATCCGGACACAACTTTTGTCTCGTTTCATATCTTTGCTCCAGGACAAATTTTTCCGTCTCGATATTTTTTTCGGGAAATTTTGATTCTTGTCCCGCATTCGCAGTTCGTATCGAAAAAATTGTTCCGAGACGCTGGCGTCTAGTAACTAGCTCTATCTATGGTCAAATATCGCTTTAATTTAAAGTCATCACATCAATTTTAGGTTACATATATTATCGAATCACCAATTTCAACAACATATAAACAGAACTTACCTAATCTAATACTCACTTCAAGGAATATTATCGCTTATATCAACATAAACACACACAGATATTCTGTGTCTGTAGTGGACTAGAATGAATTTATTCAGGATCATCAAATGTCATGTATCTATTATTTTACTTAATGGCTTATTCATTGAGATGCAAATACTTCATCACTCATGATTCGATACGTCATGAAGTCTTTATATTCTTGAAATTTAAGAAATCTTTTTATGAAATCAAACTCTTTTTGGGGGTTAATTGGACGGAATTTTCGAGCTAATAAACTCGTAAAATAGTTTTTTTTTTCTAATAAAGAAGTAACTTTACATGCATCCTCCTCAGTCGACTTGGATTAGATCTTTTCATTCATTATTTCTTGCTTCATTGATGGAGTGCATTCGTATGCTCGTAGGTGCCTTCCCCTTAGCCAACATGGTATTTGCAGACCTCGGGTTATGTGATGCCTAAAAAACTCATACGACAGAATATATAAAGGAAATAATTAGTTGGCGTAACGAGTTACGGGATCTCCAGAATAGAACTACTTTCCAGGGACTTCTTTCAACTGGGAAAGTTAGATCAGGCCAAGTGAGCCTAAAGTGTACCGTACCTATGTGCACCTCTTGATAAATATCTTTACCCAACATGTTTGCACCTGCATCATCAATTTTTAAACAAAAATATTTGCACACACATATATTATCTTTTTATCGAGTTTTGTACCAAGAAGAATTAACGATGGTTGCCTTTTTTTGCGCGGCATATACAAAATCATGAAAGCGTCTTTCGACATGCCGGGGATGACACCTAATCTTGAAAATACATCTTGACAGCCCACAAGGCTGGGTTGCTCTTCAGGGACTCTTGTCTCGCTGCCCCACCTTACTACAATAGCAGAGCTTCAACTATTTATTTCTTAGATTTGTGAATAGCGATGCCAACAAATGACCTAAAATATTAGTAATTCATTGATTAGGCTAGAATAGGTTATGGGCCAGCAATTACAATCTCACTCATTGATAATAAGCAGCTGAATGAAGGAAATATTGTAATCGAGATAGTCCTATGGCTAGGGATATGCCACGTGACTAATGGAAATTGTGATACCAAAGTGATATAATCAAGTGCTTATACCCGAGACCAATCTTAAGGAACAGTGCACATGAACAAAGAAATAAGGCTATAGAAATGGAAACTGCGTTGCATACTTAGACCTATAAATCTTACACTTTGGATACACTTATACGTATTTGAGCATTGTTATATATACACAGACTATAAGCCTGGTTAAATAGCTCTCATGAGCTGTCACGAAGAAGTAAATTTTCTAGTCAAAGTCCCCCGTGGGACGACAGATCGAACCACTGTCGCACTGTCAGACATATATGTATATAGTCACACCTAGAAAAATGACATTGGATTTCAATTCCCCAAAGTTCTGATCGGGATTTAATCTAAAAAAAATTGAGTCCTAAAGAATTCACAATCAAGGTTTCATGATTCGAGTTTGGGAATTTTCTTTTCATCTTCATATTCCATCGATCCGATTAACATGTAAATGTCATAACATAACGCAATGTTATCAAATCAACACGTTAACTTTCGAGGTTCATTGTTTGTGTATAGCAACTTAATCTGATAATATATCTAGCGAAGTATAATGTAATCCATCATAATTTATTACATTATGTGGATTACATATAATTCATTATACTGGAGCTAAACCTGTTACACGGTAACAAATTAAAGGCACGTTTCATGAGACCTACGGACTTGACGTGAGGCTGCGGACGTGTTACTTGGAGATGGCCGATGTCAGTCAATGAGTTGTTCATAACAAACCAAGAGAATCATGTCCAACCAAATGCTCGTTTTTCATAAAATAAAATTCATCTGTGACAGCCGTCACTCATTGCAGCACAATAGAAGGCCTCTAAGCTTGTCGCCGACTCAACTTGAGAATTTCAGGTGCCCGGTGTTCCGGTTCAAAGCAGCTCAGTCCGTACAGTTGCTGGCCGGCCACAGAACGTTCTCCCGCCCTCAGGCCAATGAGTCATTCTTCTCATTCTGGCATCCAATATGTGACACTGAAGATGTTTACGTTCATTTTACGGCTACTATTGTAAAAAAAGCCACAATACTAAGGTAATAATTGTAAGAATTTTGAAATCATTTCTGCTACCAGTACACAATATGAATTTTAGTTTTTAAATTTTATACAACACTACACCTACGGTGTACACCTATTTGTCAAAAATAGATTTATGAAAGATTGCGAATCACATATAACCTTATCAACAAGTTTCATATCCAATTTGTAACAAAACATAACATCAATTTCGCTCTTTTGATAAATAAACTGCCTGTTCTCTATTCATGAAGAAAAGTAGGCACATTTTAGTGCGACGTCTATGGATGGGAGGAGTGTCGGTAAGCAATCGGCTTTCCATGCACTAGAAAAAAAAGTAATTTCAGGGCGTTATTGAATGAGTGGTCAGCCCAGGGAAACGAAGCTGTAAAACAGCCATAATTGCCCATTAAAGCGCCCGTTGATGCCCATGCCACCGATTGTTCTGCGCGGTATCTGGCGCCGCATCTCTGAACTCGTCGCTAAGAGCCCCACTGAATAGACCTGGCGCCTACACGTGGCACACATTTAGGTTAGTTCATCAGAATGTATATAGAATTTAGAGCAAAGATTTAAGTTTCTTCATCAGTATATTTAGTGATTTGAATTTAAATATATAAGGCATAGTTTGAAATTCGCCATTTTCATTTTGGTTTAGTGCTTAAATGTTTTGAAATAATAAATTCCCTAACAACGGCGACAATATTAAAAGAATTGCACGTTGTTATCTTGTAAGAAGGTATAACCACTGAAGAAATGTATAGTCAACTTCAGAAAAGAACATTGATGCGTGCAATAGAATGATATTTAGGTTACGTTGATGACTTGTGACCTTCAGTAACTTTCGATCATTTAACAAATCATGATTAACCCTTCAGGCTTATATATCATTTATATTATAATTCCCCGAGTAAGTACGCTTGCGCTTGTTAGTTTAATTTTTTCTTTATTCTGAAGTGAGACAAAGAACAAAATTAGCCTTCAGACTCAGTGCAGGTAATAATCGAACTATTATTACGTACCTATATAATATATATATATAAAATATCGAACAATTATTACGTATATGATTTACGGAGTTTTCCTCACCTCTTCTATAGGGAGCTCGACTTGTAGCTGTCATGTCGTGACATCAATAATTTTGTACGCTCGTTTCAACGTCAAGCTGAACAGTTCCATTCAATTTACAGATAATTGAAAAGCAGACTGGACGTAAGGTATTATCTGTATTCAAATAAAAAACCTGAATTACTTTACCAATTTATTGGTCAGTTTAAAGTCCCAGTAGGTTCATTCAAGATTCCAACAGGGTATGTTGCTAAGAAACATTTTACACTTTGCTTGACCACGTTACTGTTGTAGTCAGATGAGAATGAGAACTGAAAAGTAACAATGCATGAATATACTGCTTTCATCTTCCTAGGTGAAACGAATAATATGATTTGTAGGAATAAAAATGTAGAATATCAACTGAAACCCGTGCGTCTTATTAAATTTCAAATCAAATCACATTTGCAATGATCGAAGTGACATGAATATTCTGCGCCCAATTCACTGTAATAAAGAAATGAAAGGGACGTCGACCGACCGATTTCCCCGTAATTTTATTACATTCTATAATTACTTTTGATTTAATACAAAGAGCTGCAACTACGATTAAGTATATTCTTTCCACAAGAGAAAATTGCTCAAAAACCTCAACCAGATTACTCAGCTTTCCAAGTTACGTGTTAGTTAAGTTTCGTTTCCCCTGGCAGTGACCGCGCGCTCTTGGCCCTGCGCCAGGGTTCGCAAGGCCGCGCAAGGCCGCTTCTGAGCTCCCAAAAATCTACGGAAACGCCTCTCGCTGCCGCGGCGCCAGCAAGACATTGATGCGTGCAATAGAATGATATTTAGGTTACGTTGAAGACTTGTGACCTTCAGTAACTTTCGATCATTTAACAAATCATGATATATTGCAATATCACCTAACACTCACAAAATAATGAGACATATCACCCAAATAATGACACTTTCTTACCCCCTGCACGAGCAAAAAGCGAACTTTGATAATGAGGACGAGCAGAAAAGCTAAACTGAAACGCCCTCACAATCGTGAAAAGAGCATCGCTATCTGGATAACCTCGTTGGTTTTTCTGAGTGTTCAATTTGATGCTGTAGGCGAGGCAATGGGATAGAAAGTTCGCTCTAACAGTAATATCTCGGTACTGTCGGTCGCGTTCAGTCAATGTGGTATGAGACTGCAATAAAGTGGCGGGTGATGTCTACCTATATTCAGTTCATTATATGTATCGTAAATTGCCCAAAAACTGCAGTTATGCGAAATGATGAAACAAATCACAATTGTCGATTATTAATATATTTTTAATTTATGCAGAACAATAATTACATGGGATAACACCATGAAAGAGATTTAATTTCGAGCATTAACGATTTATATGTAAAAATGCTTCAATAGTTCGTTTCGCCTTGAGTGGATCAAGGTAGAATATCGAATATGGCTCATCAAAGTAATCACAATCATTAGCATCATATCATCACAATCATTCTTGTGGCGTTCCAAAGCCGGAAGAATAATCAATAAATTATTAAAACATATTCCTTCCTGCACATTTCATCTCGCTACAAATTTACTTTTTTTAATTTAAAATAGATTATTAAAATTTTCTGTAATTTAAAAGAAATTATTAATAGAGATATCTCGGTAACTTGATTCATAATTCAATTTAGAATTATTCCTTATCGAGAACATGGGTAATAACGTAGAGTTTGTTTGACCACAATTTAACACGCATGCTTTTACCAAGGCCACCGTTATATCGGCGAAAAGTCATAAAATAAAAATTTTACTCGACAAAGTTCGAGGCTGCGCAATTGTTTGAAGCTGGCGAACGTTAATGAGCGTTTCTTCGGAACACAGGTGGCGACGTGAGAAAAGACTGCGCGTTAATGGAGGGAAAGAGATCGACGCAATAATTTTTTGAATTCATCAAAGTAATAATGCAGGAATTAAAAACAATTTTTAGTTCTGGCTTACATTATGAGAGAAAAAATTCATTATTTCCAGATGCAAGATGAAAAATATATGAAAGCATGAGTTAGCCTAAGACACATGTAAATGCAAAAAAAACGATTTTAGTTTTCAGGTACAAATGATTTCTCTGTCAAATTCTTTCTAAAATAATATAATAAACGTAAAGCATTAAGCGACAAACCACGACAGGGGTTGAGTGTAAAATTTACGACAAACGTTCTCTGACAAACGTATAATGAGTATTGCAGTTAGCGCATTATTGCATTATTCTAAACTGGGACCCTTAATATTGCAACTATATAACGCATTGCATGCAGTTAGCGCCGTTCACGCCTCGACAGCGAATAATAACTTAAGTAATACTGAAACATCACGCGTGCACGCGCTCTTATACGCCACACGTAAGGGATACTCGGCTAGATAAGCATGTAACTTAGAACAGTTAAGCTGAGTTAAATTCGATTGCTATATCCTGTGATGAAGGCGGCATTTGCAGCAATCGACGAATGGGGGAACATTTAAACCTAGGAATTTGGATGTGTCGCTCATGTGACGTCATGCATGAAGTGGCAGTGTTAATGATGTTTATCATGATGATAAAAAAATGCAGAAAGTAACATGCATAAGTAAATCTTTATGAGATTCATAAAAATTCAAATAAAAACAACGCGGGATTAAAAAGACGTGAAATATTTTAAAGTAAAAATAGCGTTGCACAACGCAGGCATACCAACGACTGAACTCACAAGAATTGTACCTAACTGAATGGCAAATACAAACCCTAATGAGCTAGTTAACAGCAAGCTTTAATTAACAAATGAATCACGTTCACGATTACCAGAATTATTGCCTCCACCATTTGGCCGTAATATAGACGGCCATGCAGGTAATTCGAGCTGAACCGATCGCGTTTAGCCTTGACCGCATTAATTACGCGGGAAGTTGCCGGTGCGTTAGCCCACATTTAAATAAGATCTGCGCCGGCTTAATTGGACTATGAAACTCCACTAATGAGACTGCACGCAGAGCTTTATGCGTCGATTTATATGATGCTATTTATAAATAAAAGAGAGCGAGGTAGAGGATAGTGAGCAGATAACGTTGTCTGACCTAAAATCGATATAAATGGCGGAGCTGTCTAATAGAGAGATCTAAGGATCTCGACTTCATGAATAAAAACGCGATGGTTTTTATTCGAATGCGCTTATAATTTCCTCACTTTCATACATTTAATAACAGCGGATGAAAATAAAAGTCATATTATTACTGAAAAATTCTGATTCACTTTAATTCACTTACGTATTCATTTTCCCACGAATCCTGTGCAAAGAATTAGACATAAATTTCGAGATAAAAGATTACTTCCTGTTTCAAATGTACTCAAATATTATCGAGAAATATTCAGATAGATATTGTGTACTTGTGTTGTCGGTGCCTTGGATGCGCAAGGTGCATTCATGTGTAAATAAAAACAAGGAAATGCAATGTTAATAATACACACAGTGTTCTCTTCATATCATGCAATTCTTCATTTTTGTGAGCAATTATTTTGAATTCAACTCCAGATCGAGCTGCCAGGCCTAGTCCCATGCCAGGTTTCGATCTATGTTATCTCAAATCGTTCTTGAATCTGAACTCAAATCCTATCTTTATCCAAGGGTCTATTTCGTTCACGTTTGGATTTCCCTTAAACAGTTTAAACTTAACCACTTCTGCTTAGATCAAATGAATAACGCAAGAATATAGATGACTTTGTGTTTTTTAAACACATCCTTTTGTAACAACATGCACTAACAAACTGAATGTTTGGTTTACATATCCAAAATTCAGCATGGAATGCCCGTTGTATATAATGGCCCTTATGTAGCGATTCCCAAATTACGGGAGCGCACTACTCTATATAGTGGGGCGTATAAACAAAAAGTAGAGCATGAAGGGTCTAAATAATTTTCGTGCCTATCAATAATTTTTTTCGATATGTTGTGAGATCACGGAGGGAACTTGAAAACGACGAAAATAAACGGTCAATCACAACTCAGAACACAGCTGTGGTGTGACAGTTGGGTTTAGTACGCAGGCTGCATTCACAAAGTTGGGTGAGAGGCGTTTGCGTTTATAAATGCATTTCTTTTTATTGTGAATGGAGAGGCATTTCGAGAAAGAACTGAGTTTGCTGCTAACATGGAACAGGAAAGTATAACTAAGCGATAAGTATCTTATTACAATACTAAGATTATTAGTTTCGATTCCCGTACAGAACACGACCGCACATTTGACTTGATTTGAACGCTCACGCGTGACGCTAGTGAACGCATGATAACTTTGCAAAGTAAGTTAGATATCGTAATTATGTTCCACCTAAAATACCTACCAATTTTAGCCAAGCCAAAGAAAACTAATTATTTAAGTTGACATCTGAGTCACCCTGATGGATGTAGTTGGGAAGATATTGTAATTTGATTTAGCTATATGATTTTGCTCACTGAGCAGAGGGCTTCGCATACACAACCTCCCTGAATCCTAAAGCATGAAGGATTTGAATATTGCAATAGGATCTAGGAAATGGAAATGGAAATAGAGTAGAAGGATCTAAATATTATTAAAAGCATGAAGGATCTAAATATTGCGAGATAGGCTTCTCAACTGTACATGTGGCGTCTCTTATATATATAAGCACATATCTAAAGCCAAAACACAGGCCTCGGCTAAACGCTGAGCATAACTCATGAGTGACTGTGTAGAAACAGCAAGCAAGTTTCGACAGTTTGACCATACAACACAGGCTTATTGCAGTCATTAATGCCGGGGAAATGTCTGTCTTTTTTTTCTTCCAAGTGTCGCGAAGAAAAGTTTCTTCCAGTGTTAGTCTTATTAGCGTTACCTCAATATTAATTTTGGACTAACCCAATTTTGGTACAACAGCATTTTTATTTAAATTCTTTGAACTTCTTGAAATTTAATGTTATCTAATTTGGTTCATCGTGGCTTATCTTGGTACTCTGTAGGGATACAATTATGCTGAGATGCAATTTACCAATACAGAGTAGGGGCGGGTAAATTTCCTCCGTTTCGAAATGAGAATGAAAAGTTTGGCCTTATGTCTAAATAATGCAAAAAAGGTCAGGAAGCTTCTTTCATGAATGGCAGAAGACACATTCTCAGTTTCCATGAAAGCTTGGTACAATATATAACTGGCCATTCATAGACAGCGAATCGCATCCAGCCAACGGTTTGCCGTTGCATGACAAACGGTTGGGCTGCGAGGAAACGGTTCAAATTACCAATTATATAGTAGAATCATTCAGGTTGTTATTTATAACATCTTCTATTTGTTATTGGAGAAAGAGGAAGGCTAAAAGCTTTCGTTTCGTGAACGAAGGTTTCACACAACTCAGAGCTGCGCAGGAATAACGCAAAAGCAAGCAGAGGCCACCAACAGTTATTGGAGAGCAAGTTTAAGGCTAACACTAATGACTCAAAGATCCTTGTCATTAATTGAAGCTGGAGAAAGCTCGTTCGAGCGGAATCATCCGGAGCAAGGATCGTGAAAACGCCGCTCCGGGGTGCAGCTTAGGCGCAATGCTCGGCGAGGCCGAGACAATCGATCGAGATCTAATATTTGTATAGCGCCTATCATTGAACCTTGTTGCGATTTAGGGAGAGATTCCTGTGAGCGTTTATAGGCGAAACTTCAAAGGAATTCTGACGATTAATAACAATTGCATTCTGAAGAATAAATTGGATGAAAGATACTCGACAATAATTCCATACACGCTCTTAAGCAGGGAGCTCGATAAACTATATACAGGATGCTAGAGTCAAATAGATAGGTTTATAGATGTTCGGGCAATGACCGTAGCAGCATTGCTTCCATATTATTGTTAGATAATTTTGCTAGGCAATGAAGGTAAGATTGGATTAAAGTGCGTATATCTTATATTTAAAAATATTTTAATAATTCCTCTTAAATTTAATTTTCCTCTTAAATTTAATTTTAATGCTCAAAAATTATTTTTTTTTATTTTTAAATTACCATTTTTCCACTCATAATCCCATCAATAGGCATAATAGGAACAGTTAAAGTGGTTAAACTTATTAGCCCATAGTTAAGTTCTAGTAATTAATGAAATTACGAGCAAAGTTCAATTTGGTTAAATACAGAGTGGACTTTTTCTCGAGCAGCAATGGTCAAGGTCTTTATGTTGACAATGAGTTGCAAGGTAACTTAATTAAAAATATATATACGTTTATAAAACAGGACTGCATGCAGAGGTCACAGCCAAGAGGGTCTGACTAGGACGACAGCTGCAGGACGAGCTGTCAAGCGCATGTGTTCGGCGAGGTCACATCAAAAAATAAATTTTCCTAAGTCCAATCAGAGACCAAAAGCTAAAAAAGACTTAAGCAAATTTGCTTTGCAAGAAATATTGAGTCTAATGTAGGGATTTTGAAGCGATATGAGCAACACAAGCACGTTCAGAAAGATATCATACGACATCGAAAACGTGAGCGTTGAAAAAAGATGATGCAAATGAGAAAAATTGTTCGCATGATTCTATAGGATTATGATTATGCAAAATTCAAGAATGGAGCACAAAACCTGGTCATCGATCGAAGAGCATGCAGAGTCAATGGCTTGATAATTAATTGGTGAGTGGCTTGTTACGTGACGAAAACTTCTGTAAAGCCAACACTAGTTTTTATAGAATGGAAATTCATAGCATACTAGCAACATCTCAATTGCTTTATCTAGCCAGCAATTTAATAAACATCAATCCTCATTTAGTCCCAGTTCTTAGCAATTAAAACTACCAAGACAGAATAAATTAAAGACAGTAGCATAAATTAATTCGTGCAGGAATGACTCTCACAGGAAAACGTACTTTAATAAAAAATTTAGTAATAATAAACACATGAAATTTATCTGCCACCACTCTCTACCTTTCAATATATAATGAAAGGAATAGGCTTAGGTTACTAAAATTACTCACACAACATATCTGGAATAAAAGTATCGCAGTTCATACATTTCAGGCGTATAGTGGCATAGGCCTAAATTTTGAACAAACCGCAAAGGAATTCTTCAGGAAACTATAATAGCGTCTTAAAGTTCAAGATTTTTATCAAGACAGTTAGTGAAAGTGCTGTCTGTCTCATCGCCAGTCAAAGCAACAGATTTGTCAACATCAGTTACCGCGACATGTCTTTTGAACAACATTCTTAAGATAAATTACCTGCATTTAGGGAGTTTGAAGCTCACTTACTAACAAATGGAAACACAAGTCAATGGGGCAGTAAATTTCGTTCAGGTAGAATTGTGGCAAATGGGCTTCAGCCGACAGACTTAGTCCCTAAATGACGTTATTTAAAGAAGACACTGTAGGACAATGATAAAATTTACAATTTTCCATGACTTCGACCATGATAATCTGATAATCGCCGTTATATATTGTGACTTAGTGTTAAACACTCAACATAATGTTCATTAAAACGCGACCTTATCCCTGGCCTGAATTTAAATGAATGGGAAAATGAGAGCAACTAAAATGGATTGTGCTCGGGCAAGAACCCCGTAATGGCGTCTTAAATGACATAGTTTATCTATCCTTGTATGAAAGTGTGCAAGGTTCCCGCCACGAGACCGCCAAATGCCCGATCTGCTGGCATGGTAACAGCTGCAGGCTTTCACCCATGACGCGTCATTTTATTTTCTCAAAAATTAAACCACAAGTCGAGACCCAGGATATACACAGACCAAGCTTTGGATTCATTTAATATATTAGGCTCATTCTCAAGCTGAATTCTGGGACAGCTTTGGGTCAAAATATTTAGTCGTATGGACACCAGCTAGGGTGAAAATATTTAATAATTACACAACAAATTTTGAGATGTTAATTATGAGGAGATTGTTACATACTGTTCATTCAGGTGCGTCTAATTAGTGCGAATTAGAGAGAGAAATGTTGAAAATATCTAAATCTTAAAGCAAAGCCAGCCATAAGTGAAATTAGCCATCAAAACAACTGTCAATGCGATCAAAATTGAAAAAATATCAATTCAATGTTGCCCATTTTAAGAGCACCAGTAATTAGGAAAACAGTTTTGATGGTATACAGCTAGACTTATATCAATATTGACATGATTTCGGAGTCTCCATCCATCAAGTAAAAAAAAAACGTGAAAAAGTCAACAGGAACAAGCAAAGTTCATTAAAAAGTACACCGTACTGAATATAATATGTTCAACATTGAACATTTTGCGTGTGGTACGCTCTTCAATTCTTAGTATTTTCCTTGGCAATTTAACGATTTATTGCTTGAAAATTTTCAATTAGCTGTGGCCTTCTCAGCCCCCTATAGGAATAGGAAGAAAACACAAAAAGCAGCGCCTGATCAATTGATAGATGAACGACGAAGAAATGAGCAAAGCCAAATATTATGAGGTAGTTCACTTCTACTTTCATCGAGCAGTGATTCGCGAGATATTTAAAAAGAACAATTTAGAAGCAAATAAAACGCAGAGTAAATTAAGAATATCTTTCATGAAAACGCTTTGTAGACCAGCAACATCATCAGTTCAAAAAATTTTATGGAATACAAGTACAATCACAAGTGAAAATCAAAATTTCCACAAGAGAAATTAAAACCAAAGGAACGAGAAAACGACACGATTTCAATTAACTCGGTTACACCTCTATTCAGTGTTCTGATATAGGGATTTTGGAATCCCTGCATATTTTAAAACAGAAACCTTGTCATTATAATGCGTACAGTTCTTCTCCTCTTGAAATTGTAAATTGATATATTTTTCATGTTTTGCTTGTCGTTTTCTTATTATTAGGTTTTAATCTTTTTCGTGTATACTTCCATTCTGATTGTATTTTTATTCTATAAAGTTTTTGAACTGATGACGGAGCTGGTGTCCGAAAAGTTCTCACCGAAGATACGGTGAATTTACTTAACGTTTTCCTTGTTTATAATTCTTGGTGAACGTTCGATTTAAGCAGTCCAATGATTTACGTCCTGAAATTTTAAATAATTAAAAGATAGTAATAAATTATACTCCTAGTTTATTTCCTATTCTTGAGTCCAGGCTTGACTGAGTACTAAAATATCGCTGCTTGCCTGAAGGGTTTGACAGTTAATGTTGCATTGCATCACAGCGCCTTCATGTGTCGGGGGAAGACCGTGAACAGACATGACGGTTAAGGTCGCCATATTTTAACACCACAAACGATTATTTTTACACCGTCAATACGGGGACTGTAGGCTTGAACTTGTTGATCACTAGTTTCAATGTCAACTGAACTGAGCGAACTTTTGATCGACGCGCTCCGGGCGATAATTAATAACTGGCGTTAGTTGGCGCTGGCGTACTTTTTAATGATGTAATTAACGGCATAACGCATATATTGTTCACGTTTATGGACGGTCTGCATTTAAATATGTATATTATTAACGTCGGTTATTGTATTCGTAGACATAGCATTATATTGGCCTCATGTACTTTAATTTTTGATAGAAATCGATTATGTTTGCAGTTAATAGCTGCGCTAATTTCTAATAAAATTTATTGAACGTACGGGCACTGAAAATATATATTCTAGTGGAAAGTTAGGACCCAGACCTCGATGCCGGCCACTGCCCCACACTAACGCTACTACCACGTCTTTAGATTGTACAAGATATATTTTTCATGTGTCATGGGTTACCCTCCGGAGAATATAAGCATTGAAAAGATCGAAGTTATGGAGCCAGAATAAATTGAAATTCCAAATATAACGTGAATTTCGTCCACAAATGCACAGAGAGAAGATCAGAAACTCTGCTCTGGAATCGTACAGTGGGATCTCACTTTACATCGCCATCAGGATGATGATCGCCTATATAGTCCTTAGGGCGCTTCAGCCTGCAGCTCGTCTCCAGGAGAGAGCAGTTCACACAATGCAAGGGACGTAGGAACAAGCGCATGAAGTGATGAGAGAACCCATGCATTAGAACTGCTGTGCTAAATGAGCTGTCAGATAAGCATCACAAAACGACAATATTGCAGGGGCTAGCTTTGCGCTCCTCGTCTCATCATTGAAAATTATTCCATTTAATAGGAATAATTTAGAAGCGAGGATATGTATAAAGGGGCATTCTTTGAAGTTTGGTCAATACATGCTTTGTTTAAATATTGATTGACCGGTCTATTACATGTCAGCGATTGTGCAGTGCGCCTGTTTTTGCGACTCGTGACTTTCTATCAATGAAAGATTTTTATTAGTAGAAAATCAAAATAGGAAAGCTTGGTAGAATTAGATGGCCTAGAGCATCGTAATTACGTTGTCCAGAAGAGGTTGTAAATCCAGACCACCAAGCTGACAATTGATGGCCTGAAGGCAAAGGTCAATGTCAGAAGAGTGTTATTAGATGACCAGCAACTGCTTATTTTGTCGTCAAGCGCCATGTGCTCAACCACTTACGTACATGAACTCCGGCCTTGACATCCAAACTGCAATAATTGCTATTAAGATAAGGGGTATGAAGATAACATGGCGTCTAAGCTTTAATTAAGCTACATCCAAGCTGCGATAATGGTTATTAAGATAAGGGGCATTTAGATAACAGGACGTCTGAGTTTTAATTAAGATACCAAGTATGAATGCAGTATCTCTTTCTTCTTAACGGGCACAGCGGGATAATAGTTCGATGAGGGAGCAAGAGTTGGCGTTGCATCCTAACATTATTGTGATAACAGATACATTATACATATGTATTAATACCTGGAGGTGAGAAGGAATATTGATTGTGAGGTTGAATACTGAGCATGAGGATGAGTTTTGCACAATAAGCAAACCGAAACTCGAACTGCGAAAACGACCTCTATAAAAAGACAGGAAAATGCATTAGCTGCGCTGCCTCTCCAGTCCCTCATCCAGTTCAACTGATTGCGCAATCATATCATACATTATATGATAATATACGATATAATATGATTGTATCACGATATTTTGATATGATTATATATTAGGATATGATATACGATATGATTATATCATATATCATACCATATCAATGTGATGTCTTCGCTCAAGAATAGGCTTTATATACAGTATGTGGCCATGAGCCGATTTTTGTACTTTTCGTGACTTGTAATGCTCCCAGGTTTTTATATATATTGGCACTATAAAAAGAATATATATTGTTGTTGGACTTTATATAATTCTATTTTTTATCAACTGAAAGTTCGGCGCTACAAAATTAAGGAAAATTATAATGGTCATTGTGACGAGCATCATAACTTTTATTATGTCATAAATGTGGAAATATGAGTTCGATTTCGGAATTGGCCTCTAATAAAGATGAAAAACATCGTAAAAAATACAAAAAGGAGACATTTGAAGTAATCAAGTACTTATATCATTAGTCTGCTTATATCGCAAGTTCACAAGGAATTTAAAAGCAAAGAAAACGCCAAGAAAATTCACCATATCGATATTGAAAACGTTTCGGAGTCCAGCTCCATCATCAGTTCGACTAAACAAAAAATGAATAAAATCACTTTAAAAGTCAAAATTCAACGATAGACATAAAACCTAAACAAGACCTAACATTATATCGAAATACAGGGTGACACAAAAAAAACAGAGCTCACTAAAAGTCTTATAACTCCTGAAATTTTATTCAGTTTGAAACAAATAAATATGAGTTCGATTTCGGAATTGGCCTCTAATTAAGATGAAAAAAATTGTAAAGAATACAAAAAGGAGACATTTGAAGCAATCAAAATTCGACATCTAACTTTTGAAACTGATAAGTCATAGAATGTACGACAACTGAGTCCAACCAAAAAATTAATTGAGGTAAAATTTGTTTGCTACAAATTAGGAATTTTTATGGAATTTTGGCGATTAAGAAGGCGTGCAGCTTAATAGCTCATTTATTTTATCAAATTATTAATAGAGCTATTGTCCTGAGTTTGTACTCATATCGTAATACATAAAGAAGATTTTTGCATCTAAAAATAACAAGGAAGAAACTAAAAAATTGCTCTCCCATCGTGAACAATACAATACCTTAGAAAACTGAATACATTATAGTTTTTTCAACTCTGTTCACGTACAAGATTTGCGTAGATCAAGGCTGAGGCTACCGGCAAAGCTGCCTCCGCGTCAAGCAACACAAACTTGTCTTTACTTCAAGTAGAGTGACTAGAGTCGCCAGGCCAGCGGACGCCGACCTTGACATAGAGACGACAAGCGGTGCAGGGGGTAATGGGAGGACATTGTCATGTGTACAGTATCCTGCCGGCGACGTGTTAGCTGTGCACACGTGCGAAAAGTGTTTTAGACGATGAAGTGTTTTAGTCTTAAAGGATCAAGCATTATGAGGAGCTCAGTTACGCAGAAATTTATGGATGCATGAATTTGGCATGAGCGACTAATAATCTGGTGACGATGCGTGAGTCATGATGGTGCGTCAACGAAAAATATCCCCAAAATTTTTTCAAAAAGAGTTAGGCTAAATTGCAGATGTTGACCAATTGTCAATGTGATCTATTGAAAATTAGGAAAAAGTTCCAAACATGAAAGAGAAATTGCTTTCCACTGACACATGATGTTTCTCTTCACTGCCTCTTGATGTACGAGAAAACATGTTTTAAGTGTTACAACTGCGTTGGAACACATCCATGCGACAACATTTCTTCTCGCTTCGAGCNTGGAGAGACACATCATGAGTCAGTGGAGAGACACATCATGAGTCAGTGGAGAGACACATCATGAGTCAGTGGAGAGACACATCATGAGTCAGTGGAGTGACACATCATGAGTCAGTGGAGTGACACATCATGAGTCAGTGGAGTGACACATCATGAGTCAGTGGAGTGACACATCACGGGCCTGAAGAAACAATCATATCGCAGCGCCTGGAGTCAAGGAGAGTTTGATGGGTAAACGAACCTCAGGACTTGTCCGTTAAAAACTCACACGATCCTTCCTTTAATTTCAGGCCAAGGTTGTGGTCACAAACTTGCATTAAAGAAAAAAATTCGGTCCTTCATGAACTTCTGCTTGCCGCGGCATATGGTCATGGCTGAGCTAGAGAAGATAATTAACAGGAATATTACATCACAAAAGTATGAGATAATTTAAAACAAATTAATACTGTGGTTCGCTGCACAGACATATATGGTAATAATACCAGAGTTTTTCATCGTATCCAGACTGCGATTCAAAACGGTAATGATTTCATAGTCTATTACCGAGCGTGATGTAGCATACCAATAATGAGTTTTCATTTGTAGAAAGCTTGCAGCTATAAAACTTACATTTGTATGATTCTATAAGTCGGTTTATGCGTAATACCGTATTTGAACCTCCGATGCATTGAAGAAAAGTAAGGTATACTGATTTCGTAGGAGAGGCAAAAAGTTCAATGCATCTTATCCATAAACATCAGACGGCATTCCATTGAACTCTCTTGCGAAGCTCTTTATAACGTATCCAGGGTAACTAGACGCACGGAGAGAGAAATCGACCTCCAGGCTGGACAAACACTGTCATTATGTGCAAAGCCTGAAAATTGCGGATTTCAAAGGCCATTGAGTGGCACTGATGACTCTCACTGGTTCAATAATCCACGGTCACGGCCCATGACGAGACCGTATAAGGAGATGTCATCTCAGAGGCGACAATTAACGCACTCAATACGACAAATTTAAGGACAATAACGGCAGCATGACTGAGCATTCAACATTCAAAGATGTTTTTACTAACATGCTCTTCGCTACAGAAAATTTAATTCAATTTCGATCGAAACTGATCATGGTTTGATTCCAATTTTTGTAGCATAAAATCAAAATCTCGAATAAATTTAATCTCACTTTGAAAACTCGCAAACAAAAATCAAAAACCGAAAAGTTTATCTGAAGGCTTGGCTGGAACTTCTGTTGTAAAGATCAGAGAAAGATCTTTCAATAATTATCGGTGAAATAATTAACCTCTAAGAATCGCTTCAATCTTCAATTTGTTTCAATATTCGGCTCAGAGTTCTTATTGATGACATTAGTAGTTCCTAGTAACATATGTAACAGAAGCTCATGTAGTGCCCTGCCAGCGATGGGTCAAAGTCAGGTACGCGGATGCAGCGAGTTTGGTGATCGTTCACAGCGCGGCAGTAGCCATGCAGTCCGCGACTGCCAGAGGTCAGCCTCCGGGGCCAAGCGCCCAGCATGAATGCAAATAAACACGAGACGAGGCGCTGGAAAAATCTGTGCGGAGAAGGACGCAATTTTCTCCGCTCTATAACGAGGGCATTGTATATCATAAACGCCACGTGCGCGTTAAATAAAGGGCATTGGAATTTGCTGTCCTGCCCAAGTTCAAACGAGACGCAAGAAAAATCCCTCAAGGAATGTATTTTTGAGTTTTTTAAGACGTTTTGGAGGTTTTTTCTTTAGATAACAGATGATATTGGCTCGTAATTATTTGTTTTGAGTACATCCTCGTTAAATATGATAATGCGAAGACAAGACGCAGTAGAGAGTACAAAATGTAATTGTACGAAACACGATGGTGTACGGCTCACGGAAATGGTTCGTTCTGACAGCCCTCGTCTGCATCAAAGATTCGACGAAGCTACATAGCTGTGATAGCACTGGGGAGGGGAGAGAGGAGGAATGCCCAGAGTTACGTTGCAGGCAAAGAAAGTGAAGCTGACGTCAGGGGAGACTTTTCCTTTTATCCATACTCACTGAGTCGGCCTCGGCGCACGTCTGCACCAAAGATTCAACAAAGCTACATAGCGCCGGAGGGGAAGGGGGGGGGGGAATTAATGCCCAGAGTTGAGTTGCAGGCAAAGAAAGTGAAGCTGACGTCGGTGGAGACTTTTCCTTTTATCCATACTCACTGAGTCGGCCTCGGCGCACAACTGTACTATTGACAAGAACAAATAATCCGTGATAGTGCTTCTATTTTCGGTGGAGGAAACTCACTTAACAGAAATCCTTTGAGGTATTATGACATTGTAATGAATTTGTCACGTTTAGATCGCAAACTCCAGTCGCAACAGTAAAATTCGAAACATAAAAATCTTTCAGCATTCGCCCAACACCTTGAAACACGTTTAACCTTACCATTGAGATCCAATTGAATTAAGCTTGGCTTGACAGATATCGATTGAAATAAAATTATTGTACCAAATCGTAAATGAAATTATATTCACAATTCAAGACGCGCAAAGTCCTAAAACCTAAATCAATTAAGCTGGGTGCACGATTCATGTGTGAGCTTCCTTTTGCAATTAGGGAAGCAAAGTTTACATTCGGTGGCGCATAATTTAAAAGAAAACACGAATGATGCATGAAATTTCAACAGAAATGTTCAGCATTTTAATGATATGGAAAAATTTTTCTTATATCTTAAAATAGTGTGAGATGACCTCATATCGAAGACTGAACGTTGCGCGCCAAGTAGGCTAGCACGAATCCACGATCATAACCTAGGAACCTCAGGTAAAATTAACTCTAACTTCAATGCTCTCTAAAGAAAGTAAAACGGATTCTATAAATAAGGGCTTATACTAGGCTCGAATGAGAGAAAGCTTTTTAAAATTAATCTGCTCATGCGCAACAGACTACTAAATTATTCGCGGAAGCAGGTTGCTGCTTCTTCATTCGATTTCGACTCCCAAACACGTTGGGAGTTGAGGGATTAACGTTAATTCATCTTTCACTGATCAATTTAGTAGTAAGAATTTTGAACACGCTAATTCAGCGCAATATTATTAAGGAAAAAAGAATGGTGAAAGAAGCAATTAAGTATAGCAGCAATAATGAAGCGTAAGCAACTAACCGACTGAAAAAAGTGAGGCCAGACGCAAATACTCACCATTTCACCGAAGAGATTGAATAAACTTTCATGTAAAAATTCAAGTAGTTCAACTCATTGGAGTCATCACTGCTAACGGCTAGCAATATTAAGTAGCCACCAACCACAACTCATAGATTCACTTCGATATTTTTAATTGAATTAGGTTCGATCACGCGCAAGAAGGCTGTGATCGGAGAGAGTCGGAGGTGCACGATGTAACAGCGTATACAAGCCAACCTCGTTCAACGACGACTACGTAGCAACTGTCTGCACAGTTGACGGTCACGGTAAGCTTGGTACTTCCAAGTTAATGAGCTCGACAGCTCGAGTGTTGGGCCAAAACTATAAAATATTAATGGTATCTGGTTTTCAACGTCAAGGATAAATAGGCCAAGAATGTAAACTAATGAGCAACACTGAGTTTCCTTGAGATCACTTGACATTTTGTTTACCGCAACCTTGCTCATAAACGAGCGTTTGTTGTCCGGTCCGGAAGAACGGAAGCAGGGAGATGAAGTGCAAGCGTTGAAGTCAGATGGAATTTGAACTTCATTGCGAGTTTGAATGGAATTTGTGAAGTTATTAGATGATCAAGTGCAAGAGTTTTTCCAAAGTTCCAAAGTAAATCATCGTGACATGTTTATTGAGATGATTCTTTTAATAAATCTTGTAGCTTTGATCCCAGCAGATAAATTTGATAAGTTAGCATATTGTCTCCCAATAGGGAGTTATTAAATAAGTGGTATTTATTATTAAGATGACTTTAACGCCGTACACCAACAATGGACGCTTCGGTGATTGTTAGGTGTGAAAACCCTAGATGGATAACTACCTCGGCCGCGTTCAAGTCGGTGGCGAGCTTCAATTTTAGCAATGATTTTGTCAGCTTAATTACTATAGAAGAAAATAATTCAATGACATTATGCGCCGAAACGAAATTGACGTGATTTTACAAACATTTCTAAGATATTATATTAGTAGGAGAAACAAGAGATCAGCTCCCCTGAGCTTCTCTTCATATAATATAAACGTGTTTTTGGTGTGAATTAATTTGTCAAGCTGGCTTGTTCATTAGTCTGTCGTCTATCCTAAATTTCGATACTAACATCAATCTACCGTTAACGATTTACGGCAAATGCTATCCCGTTTTCATTCACCATATAATATTAATTAACCAATAATATAACTGAGAACTCGGCATGAATGTAAATAATCTTGCAGAGAAGAGAATATCGAAGTTATAATAATAGAGTTGAGTTGTGTCCTGCATTACCATTAGCGACTTCCTCACCCATCAGGATCCTGAGAAACACTAATAATTAAAACTATTGGGAAATCCTGTCAGTCAACTGAATTTTCTGTTCGACGTTCTGCCTATTATTGGTCAGTATTCATCTCGCAATTTGTTATTTTGTTTCGTTACTTGTGCAAGGCTGCAACCGATTGGTGACCGAATCGGCAAAGAATTGAGCCTTTGTTTCTGTTTTAATTAATCCGCAATTCCGGGCTTTCTTTTTGTAATTTAGAGCACAGCAAATGCAATCATTATGGCTCAGAATCACGTTATTCGTGATAAAGTTCAATATAAAGACTGTGCATGATTGATTGCCGATGCTGCGCAATGCGATTGAACATGACACAGCAACTAACGTTACCAAGGCGCAGGTGTGAAATCCACCAATTACGAACATGTCCATTACGAACACCGCTGCGTTCGTTGAACAAGGTTTGAGACACTAGCGGCACGTGCCATGTGTAACGCAATAATAAATGAGGGTGCCATTTTTAGGGTAAACTTTTTGAGCCCAAGCGAGTCCTAAATGGAGAAACAATACAGAGATGGAAGTTGCGCAATTCTTCGTCTATTCTATGAATAATTAAATGGAGCAAGGAATTTTCAAAGAGACGGTAATTCTCCTTAATAGATACTCTATCATTTTCCACAAGATCATATAACGTACAGAATCGATTAAGCTCGATGAACATTTTAGAAGGAAAACGAAAGGTTATACAAATCAATGTGGATTAAATTTTGTTATTTGACACTATTCTATTCTAAGCTTTCTCCATGAACGTTCATTAGCCTTTGTATAAACATCGAACAGAGAATATAAAAATACCTCGATAAAAAACAGGCAATTTCTGTCTCTGAGAAACTGAAAAAGCTAGGTCACTTCTGGCCACGTCAAAGATCGTACGTTTCTTCGGAATAATGTTTCCTCTGGTCGGACAGAAACGTACCTAACGTGAAAGCTGCCGTAACCTTGTGCAGTTATCTAGACTTATCTCGTAATTTTCAATCCAATTTTAGAAAACAGTTGCAAGACCTTTTTGAAAACGAACTGTTGTGTACACCGATGCTTCAGTTTATTTTAAATTTTCGGGCACCCAATCTGGCGCAAACTAAATTAACAATCAACGGATGCAGGAGAGCTGCAGACGATTTGATCTTAATTAAACAGCGGTACCGATAGCGATTGAAATTCAACGCACATAACAATTGTGAGGGCTAACCACAGCTTCACTTTATTGTGTGTTTTTGTTGAGAATAACAGCCTTTCTGGCATCGCCCTACAGTTAAGGAATCGCAGGCCGCATATAAACCGCTTGTGATATTTTATCAGGGCTGAATAACTGAAGAATCAAGGTTGATTAAATGCATCCACAATGCAAACTGTACAACACATGACTTAGGTGTAAATGGTCTCGTGGAGCAGGGAAGGGCGAAGTTGCCAGCAAATGCATTATTTGTAGAAACATTTAATTATAATAAGACGACAACAATTCATCCTCCGTCGGTACAAACATTGATTTGTTGCATTAATTATTATCGCATGATGATTAGAAATAAGGAAGAGTGTTTAGAGTTTACGCACATCTGACCTGTAGTGTGCAGAGTCACACCACCTGTAGTGTGTATAGTTTACGTTCACATCACCTGTAGTGTGTATAGTTTACGTTCACACCACCTGTAGTGTGTATAGTTTACGTTCACATCACCTGTAGTGTGTAGAGTTTACGTTCACATCACCTGTACTGTGTAGAGTTTACGTACACACCACCTGTAGTGTGTAGAATTTACGTTCACACCACCTGCAGTGTGTAGAGTTTACGTTAATATCCCATACAAATGAAGCACATGGGGTTATAAGTCAGCAAAACCGTATTCTTCTTTTTTATTTTATGAAAAATACTCAACTTAGAGATGAGAATTTAGTTCCCTATGGATTTAGCGATTACAAAAATCATGTACACAAACTAATTGTGCGCATAAATTAGTCAGTAGAAAAGAACACAGACGCACTTCGGCCATTATAACATTTATAGCTCAACTTGTTCACCCAAATTTGTTCCCTCCAGCTGACATTACGCTAATCACTCTTGGTATGTCGTGCATTTGGCTAATTTATTCCAATTTTTAATATCTACATAATTTTTATACTAAAATTTATAATACAAGATATTGAATGTCTATTGACAGAGACAAACTCCCGTCAGGTAAAACTTTCAACATTGCAGTAGTCCCTGTTGCGTACGTGACCTAAATGTGACCGTCCGGGCCCGGCCCCGCGTGCTGAACGTTCGCGGTGCGGTGAGAGCGCAGGTCAAGCCTCGCCAGCGCGGCTGATCTCGTGAGGCTGAAGACTTCGTAAAAATATAACTCGGTACTCACTGCAGTGAGTGACATAGAGCGCATTTTCTCGTCGACGAAAACGTGAAGTCACGGACAGACGGACAGACGGACGGACATGACGAGCACAATAGGGCATTTTGTCCAAAAATGAGAAAATGCGCTAAAAAGGATCCAACTAATTAAGAATTCAGCGCAAGTTAGAAAAGAGTTTTCCTGCTGGATCAGCGTCTATTGAGCTATATTGTGCACGCGAATACAAATACTTAAATTCTATTCACATATCCGATAACTGTCTAAGTCTCAGCATTAGCACTTGGACGTTGCAAGTTAAAATTTTTCGACCCTTTATATGTTATGTATCTGGAGCGTAGTGTGCACTTTGTCAAGAATTCTCTGACTTAAGAACCGTCGGTTGTTATCCGTAATAACTGCACTATTTCAGGTTTCTCGTATAAGCACCGGAAGTGAGTGGATTCCATCACATTTTTCAAGCTCGTCGCTGTGCCGTCCGGGGATTGTCCAAAATATTTTGGCCGATAAAAGAGCTCACTCAGACTGGTGGGCTTTCTATTTAGCTCGCAAGTTATAACTTTTCTGGACATTTTCGGGGATTTACCTAGCAAACCAGTCGTGTGCTCTGGAGAACCCGCTAAAATGAACTGTACAAATTTCATATCATTTCGATGGCAATTTACTTCTTGAAAAAACAGCAACGTCGCAATCAGAGACCATTACTCTCATGAAAAAGCTGAAAATATTTTCGTTGTTACAACTGATGTGATAACAAAATTTCAGTACAAGATATGAAGGGAAAATTTAAATTTTTACAAATTTTATGTATATTTTGTAATTTTTTATGTGTTTATGTATTTTTTTCTGTGGCTTGAAGCTTGGTGCCGCAAATATATAAAGGTCAATCGAGCGCGCATCCAAGATAATTATTTTGCCGGGATAGTTTACGTGCAGGACCAGGCTGATTTTTTAACAAGTTTTAATTAATTTAATGAATTAAATAGTTTTACTAGTTTTAATTAATTTGCATACTTTAACTAGTTTTAGGAATCACCAATGGGATCGGATAATTCAAGCTTTCGCTACCTTTCATGCAAGTAAGGCTTATTATGTGATTAACTAAGTTATCTCTTCTTCCTTTGGAAACTTGCACGCTTCATCGTACAAACAAATCTCTGTGAAATTAGCTTTCCATGCCGACAAAAAATTTTACCGCACGCCTTTGTTGCAATGAAGCACGAAACAAGGATACGAACACGAGCTTTTACTGTGAAACTCGTACCTGAACATTGTGAGCAGGATTAGAGTCAGAACAAGAAATGGCGAGAAATTATATAATTATCCTCATACAAGTAAACTAAATCAAAGGTTACCATTGATCATACTTATTTCTTTAATGGATCTATGGATGCCAAGCAACCCCAGCAAACCATGTCGTCGTTTATGAACTGAGAGAGCGGTGTTCTCTCCAACCCAGCCTTCACATCTGATATAAACAATTTAGATTGGCCAGCTGAATGCTAAAGGCGGATTGACCGGCTGAAAGTTGCTAAAAAATCTAATCCAAAACTTTTCCAAAAGCTTCGACTCTATATATAAAGTATGTTAAGTTAGACAATTTGTTGTCTATTCGGGGACGCTTCTGAACTTATATAGTTTACAACCGCGGTAAACAGTACTGTCAATGCCGATTACGTCGCCACAACACTCAAGCCGCCGGCCTTCAATAGAGACGATCTATTTTTTAAGCAAAACTGAACCAAATATCCTCTAACGCGATCAAAACAGCTCCGTAGTCATGCGTCGGACAAATTTACGGCCGGACTCGACGCGGCCAGTCATGCTGCCGGTCTCACGGCCAATCTCCAGATTCAGTGACCAATGAATATCTCACAAACTAATAGACGTAGCTCGATGAAACTAGGTACACGTATTCATTTGGACCTAACGGTGATGTTTAGCTCGTGAAAAATTTTCCCATTTCACCTTCACTCGTGAGTAATAGAGCAATTCAAGCCGAAATTCGTCTGTGACCAAGAAATATATTCTAAACTACTGAACAGATTTAAACAAAACTTTGAATATAAATTCCAAACCTCCCAACGTTGATGTTTAGCTCGAGACAATTTTTCGATTTTATCTTCGTTCGCGAGTAAAACGTATAAACGGAGAAACGACCGGCATTTCTGAGGCCGAACTGTGCAAACGAAGGCAAAATCGAAAATATTGTCACGAGCTAAACATCGCCGTTGGTAGGTTAGGAATGTAAATTCAAAGTTTCGTGTAAATCTATTCAGTAGTTTAAAATAAATATCTTGGTCACTGTAAATTTCGGCCCGAATTGCTGTATAATTCACAAATGAAGGTAAAGTGGAAAAAAATTTACGAGCTAAACATCGCCTAACTGCGCTGTAACTCATCCACGCGACAACATTTCTTCTCGCTTCGAATCACCGACATGTGGAACAGCCTCCCCGATTACATCGTTGGCGCTCCTATTTCGCCAACGGGCTCCTCTAGCCCGTTCAAGAACAGACTAGATAAAGCTATGGAAAAATATATGTTCAGACTTGAAATGCCTAGCACCATATCGAACCCGGGGGAAGTCTAGTAGCTATATATTTCAAACTATCGTCAGTCTTGAAAAGATCAGTCAAATGACACGATTTCAGATCTTCTGTGAACAAGTCACGAAAAGTTCAAGAATCGGCGACAGGCCACATCAGGCCTACTCTTCAGCGCCGATATCACTGTGTTATGTTATGTTAGGTCCTGATGAATACATATAATTGGTTCGTAAATAACTGAAGAGATTCGATGAACTCCTGTTTTTTTCAACAGTTGAGACACACAAGGAACTATAATCAAGAAATGTAAACAATATGTCATAATTGTGTGCAAACTCGCAGGCGCAGTAACAAAATCTAAATCTTGAAAATAATGGCAATGCGGCAAAATTCATCACCGCAACTTTAGGTGTGCGACTTGCATTCGTCTTTGTTATCCGGAACAAAAGCTGCGAGTGCTAACGACGCGGCACACCGACTCCACTGTGAAGCTCATAAGAATGCCAACCAAAGAAACGTTTTGTTTTGCGATTTTAGTGAATTTCCTTTCGATGTTGCATTAGCGATGACCGCCACTGTAACTTTGGAGCGCTTGAATATCAAGGCTTGGTCAGCATTCAGTCAGCGGTTGCGAAATGAGACCATCAAAAAAGAATTCAAAACCTTTCAGGTTTCTTCCCTGAATCTTCTAACTTAAAACGTTTATTGCCAAAAAGATTGTTTAAACAGTGTTATTACATACTCCGTCATATGACTCATATCACATTAATCTAATCTAAATACTCACATGTATAAACTTTGGTAGACCTCTTCCCTATATTTCTGAAGCAACTGAAGGTACTCATATGACATGATCGATCGTTTGATTTTCACTTTCAGCCCCTAGAACAGCGGAAAGATTAGTACGAGTGGTATCCGCTTACCTGAAGATGTTTCTTTATTAATTGCGAGGAAGCCCGAATTCCTTGAAAAATGTAAAAATGAAGAAATGATTTAGTAAATTTTCTTTCTCCATGCAGATTTTTCCAGTCGTTGCTGACCTTCACAGTACGAACTTTTGTGGTGTTCAACGGAAATGACCTTCAGTTTAGAAATACTTTTTACCCTTCAGGGCTCCCCAAAAAACGTTTGAACTAATTCTACGATTCCTAACAAAGATTTTACGAAATGCTTCTTTGAAATCGCCTTCGAGTGAGAGAGAAATTCTCGCTGCTATCGTATGAAAGACAAGCGCTGCTGTTCCGCCCGAGCTGACATTCAAACGAACGAACCTGGAGGCCACCCACTGGCGCCGGCATGAACTTTATTCAATTAAATTAAAATGTGGAGATTAAAATGTGTTAATAATAAGATAACGCGAGTGTTGTAGAAGGAAATTCAAACGCTTGAAGTAAGTTGTGATGTGGAGCATTCTGCATTTACTAAGAAGTACTATCGGATGGATCTATGCACAAAAACTTGCGTTGCATGTCGGTTTTTCTAAGGGCAACAGTAAAATAATACAAAAATTGGAAGCTAAAAACACTGCAATTTGACATTTCTGCAAACTTTTATTGCGATTATAATCGAGTATGTGCTTCTAAACCTGTGACTCACAGTTTCGAACTCTAACTCACGAAAGAGACTCGGTGACCTTTTAGTGATTAATGATCCCGCCACTCGAAAACCGGAATCTGCCAGAAAGTAAAAATGTAAAATATTTAGTGCTAAATTAAACGAATATTAAGTGGTCATATCTTTCTCTAGACGGATTTTTTATGATTTATAGGCATCTAAAATGAAAGTTCTCGCCCCATACATGTCCGCTATTGTTTGTTTATTGTCATAACAAATTTTTGATAATTAAATGCGAATTATAATTATGTGCAAGCTTGAAGAAGATTAGTAGATGGGTAATTATCACAGTAAAAATAAACTTGGTACTAAATGCGATGTTAAAATTAAATGACCACAGGTTTCTTTCTAGTCGAGTTGTTTGATTGTAATAGGCAAATTGTTCTCAGAACTTTTTGCGGCTGACACTTTCTCAGGTGATTTGATTACCAGTAAGTTTACTAAGTTCAATATACTTACTCAGATAACATTTTAAATATAAATCATTCTAAGCTAACCTCATTTTTTTCATGTCGTAGTCACATTAGCAAGAGACAGCCGAGTGGAAGCTCTTAAGGTTCTCACTGAGATCTGCTTCATAGCCAGAACTGCAGAGCTGACTCAAGTCGTCGACGGAGTAGAAAGAAAACTCTTGAATTTGTTGTGACGAAGTATCTTCTTGATATTTTGTGCAGTCCTCTGAGCAAGCGGATGCATCACAAGCAAAGAGTGATTCCATGCTACGGTTACTCCCTGCATATTCTCGTTTCCGCGTATTCTCAAAAATAACGAACGATCTGTTTAAATTTCCTCCTACTTGGGATTGGCAGCCTGCACACTTACATACTGAGGCTAGTGTGCGATCTGACTGGTCAGTGTAAGAATCTTCGGTCCAATTCTCATTCTCTAAAATGGGATGGGTATCAGAGAATGAGTGGCAGATGGTCCCATACGATGAATCAAATTGTTCATTAATGTTGTTACGCATCTTTTTTTCATCGACAGTTTCACTTCGCACCTTCTTCTCTTCAGTCTCTGAAGTTGCTGCGCTTTCGTTCCACGATCCGAATAAAATCATGAAAGCTATGACGGGAATTCCAAAAGTAAAAACGAAGCAAAACCGAATAACAGAACCTATGATCGTCATATTCGTTTGGAACTTATTTAAAAAAAAAACTTAAGTTGAATTTCCAAGTGTCCAGTCCAGATACGAAAGCTGAGAGCTCCATGAAAGCAGCTGAGATACTGCTTTGAAATACATCAAGAACTGGAATGAAATATAATCTTATTGGTGATAACCTAAGCCCAACAATTTGTTTTTGGGGTCAAACTCCAGACCGTCTATTAATTTCTTTGATAAGTCGAAGAAATCTCAAATATTATCGCTCAGTGACATATTCAGGACGACCAAGGTCGGCTTTGTGTGCAGAAAACAGGACTTACCAGCTTCACACATCTTCGTCAAAACCGACGTGAGACACCAAGTGAGGAAACAATAGACTCACTTCTCTGCAGCCTCCGCTTGTGTGGCACACATTTGAATTTACACTAGTAGCATGCCTATACATCGCAATTCATGCATCGAAAAGTAGGCTAAATAGTATACCTCAACCGTGTTTAATTGTTTTTTCTTACGTCTTAACATGTAGCAGAACAGCTGTCTTCCATCATTATCCACGGCTTGGCACCAATATTTGTGGCTAAGAACATTAATTTTTGTGCCGCTGCCATTTTTGTTCTTGTTAGCCAGCGTTAAGTTATTATGCTATAGTCGTCGTTTCATTCTAATCGAGTCGCTTCAATCTTAATCAACATAGAAAGTCGTTTTTCTCTCGGCCGTTCCACAAAGCCCCAATGCCCCGTTGCGGGCTTTCACTTTCACCGCAAACTGCAAGCTGATGGAGCGCAGTGTCTGCTTCACAGTCAGGACTTTGAAGTGAACACGAGACGTTTAGTTTCATCTTAAAGGGAGTTAACTTGTCAGTGGGAAGTAATTTGAACATTTTGGACATTGCATGCGTGGAAAATTCTTAGTGTAATTCATTTATACGGTACCTGTGAATGAATTGTTGAAAATTTGTCGTATTTCTCCCAATTATCCTGTCACGTTTTTGTTATAAAACGAGCTTACGTCTGGCTATATTGTAATTTTAAAAGTGAATGTCAATCATACTAAGCCCGAAAAATGGAAATGTGCAACATTTGAAAATGTATTGAGAGTAATTTCGTTACAGTTCAAAGTTTTCCAAATGATAAGGCTCAATGAGAGAGAGTGGAGTGAAGGTATATTATTGTTCATATAATTAGCTTAAGTACAAACCATTCATTTAAGTCAGGGAACTGTTGAAGCTCACTAAGCGGTTGTCATTAAAGGATAAGTATCAACAAGATGCTGGATGAAACACGAGGAATGTGCAGACTAATATTAATGACAATCTTCAATAAGCATTCGACTTTTTTACAGCAAAACTGTTTTGCAATGTGTGCTGCAATACCATACCTCTTTTAGTCGTTATTTCGTAAATTGTTTTGGTGTGTGATTGTGTGTTTTACCGTTTTTAGAATTAAGTGTTTGAAATGCCGAGAAACAATGCAATCATAAGTCTTCATGATTTACAGGCAAATGTCAAAGAAGTCTTTCACTGATAGCATGTAAATGAGCTTTGAATTTACAAATTATCTGTTAGGCATAGAAATACGATCGTAAATGTTAATGGCACCAGGATGTGTTTGGAGAGACTTGCTCGGTGTTCGGCGCAACACCGAGGCTACGCCGTGGCAGCAGCAGCCACCACACTCGTTCTTCTGGTGCTCCTGCGCGTCTTGGCCATCGACTCAGTCGCGTGGACCACGCCGGTAGTCAACGGGGGAAGTGAGCTGGTGCTTGAGTTGATTATACAGAAATTAGGTTGATTAGTCTCTCATTCATGTGAAATAAAGTGACGCTGTTCTAGTATCTAACCAATTCAATTTATTGCGGAAGAATGATGCTTTCACATTAGGTAAGTTTTGATTTGATAACTTGGGTACTCGTACTCTCAAATAATTCAAAAGATTTGTTGTACTAACATGCTTATGCGGCTGCCAAGGGTGCTGCCACAGTAGCATCTACAAAAATCATGCCAGGAGAGAATAAACCTCCTATCCTTCGATGGTTCTGACAAACTGTGGAGCCATCATTATCCATTCTTCCTATCAGAGAAAATATCAAGTTTTTATTGCAGGTAAGGCGTTGTCGAGATATAGATCTAAAATGAACGATCAAACGTTGTTGGCAAGAGTTTTGCAGCAACTGATGAGGCCCAATAACGGTCTACAATAATCATGTGTGGAAATAATTTGACCATGTTTATCGCTTAATTTTCAGGAGATTGGCATTTGTCTGGAATGTCTCAAGATAACGAGGCACTTGCGAACGAGATAGCGCTTCAGGTCAAAGGAGAATCTGAACAACCATATCAGCTGCAGCGCCCACACCTCGTCGACTTCTCCCAGAATGGCCAAAGCTGCTTCGTCGCTGATCTCTTCAAGGGAAAGGCTAGTTTGATGAAAAACTTTTATCTTACTTCGCACTCCTTTACCAGATTCCTTGAAAGTAATAAACCGGGAACAATAACTAACATTCAAAATGTGATTTTATTCGAGCATAAGTATTGTTTTGTGTTAACGGTACACAGAACGGACTAAAGGACAGTTAAGAGAGGGCGTTATTGCAATCGAAAAATGGTTTCCAACACTTTATTAAAATTCGTTTTCCAGCACTGTATTTACTATAATGAAAAACTATCACATTTGTTTGCTCAATCTTTCGCTCAGAACAGTAAGCGAACTTTTCTAGAGGCCGGAGGGTACAACGGAGAAGACTTGAGCAACAGCCTCTACCTGGAACGGGAACTGGGCTGGTCGGGCCTCCTAGTCGAGCCGGACCCTTGGAACTTCTGGAGTCTGACTAAACGCAACAGAAAAGCCAGAGCCCTCAATGCTTGTCTCTCACCTTCGACTTCAGCGTCAAAGCTAACCCTTAAGTCAGTTCATTAGTTGCTTGTAAGTTGAAATATGGCCTGGTTATACACAATCTCAACTCTCTTTCCGAAAGAACATTGACGATTCGAAAACTCCAAGAAGCTAACATTTCCCACGCATAGATCTGCTAATTACGTTCCAGGGCATTGTAATGAATAATGAACTAGACTACCATTTTACTAAAAGAATCAATAACTTATCTTTGTTGCAGACAAAGTGATACCATGAGCCGCCTCCAGAGGGCAGAGGAGGTAGGCACCAAGGGTATCTTCACTCAAGTGCAATGCTATCCTCTCTACTCCGTGATGAAGGCCGCTAATCTCACGCAGCTCAACTACCTGGCGCTCGACGTCGAAGGCTTGGAGATGAAGGTAACATGTCACGCCCATCGTAGACATGATCAAAGAACTATATAATTTAAATTGAGACGTGTAAATCGCGGTGAAATTCAATGTGTAAGAAAATAATTTTTTTATTAAATATTTATGCTATTGGAGGCATTCAAGCATTGTAAGTAAATTTGAAACGTTACTCGATCTGCTGATTGCGCCAAGCAGGTGTTGCAGACGCTGCCATGGGATGCCGTCAACATAACCGTGGTGCAGGTCGAGGCGTCGCACTTGGACGGCGAGCAATCCAACAGAAATCTACAGAGAAAAAGAAATAATTCTCGGGGCCACGCGCCCTCCACTACAGACTCTAAAGAGTCCCAGCCCAGTGCTTCGACTGCCTCGACTCAGAATGCAAATGTACAACTATCTCAAGCACCAGAATCTACTTCATGTCCAACGCCCGTCAAGAGTTCTCTGCCCAACATGGCAAGCATGACATCAGGGCAACGCGAACTCGTTTATTTCATGCGCCAAAAAGAGTACGAGCTGCTGGCCTTGATCGGCGAAGATTTTATTTTCAAGAAAAGGCCGTACGCTGAATATTAATTGTATTAAATACTAGAGAAAATACATTGAGTTCCTACAATCCGACATAAATAAAGTATCAAAAATGAACAGAATATGAACTGAAGTTCAGTTTGTGTGCATATACAGTGACATTCTCAAGCGAGCGTCTTGCGAAGAAATTAATTCCAGGGTCGCTCGGATGTCAAAAAAACAACATTTGTGTGAATTTTCCGCAAGTTACGAACACAGAAGCTCAAGTTTTTAGGAAGATTCCCGAAGCGATGATGAAGAGCGGAAATATCAATTTTCAATACATTTTGAAAACAATGCAAGTAAACCAAGTTGTTTTAATGCAAACAACCGAAAACAATTAAGGATGAAGAAAATGAATGGTGGAATCAATGCTATTTATTTACCAAGCAACATCTCTGTACAAGAGGGCAAGAAAAACTTTACCGGGAACAACACCCAATAATACTCAGGGGGGAATAATCCTCCCACTGCCGATATCCCTCATCGGAATATCAAAGCCTCCTACAACAAATTAACAGTGAGACAAGTTTATTAAATAAAAACGAAACACTCATCTGGCGCTCAACAGCTGCAGCATTCCACAGTTCATTGCCCAGCAATACTTAGATCCACGAGTAATAACTAACGGCTGAACATATGTAGCTCCATGAGAACTTCAAGCCTTCTAAAAGAGATTATTAATTCAATTAGATATGATTTACTCTAATTCAAGTGGGTAGACCTAGATCACAGCTTGCTTTGAATTACATGAACACATGTGGCGTGGACACGCTTCACTTAACAATTGCAAAGCTCAACATTCCCTACATAATATCCTGGTTGCATCCTTAGGAAAGATTTCATTAATCCCTCTCATATTGGAGAATTTCACTATTTTTGCTATGATGACACATAATCAACGAGTCATCATAGTTACGAACTCCATGAGATGAAATCAGTGACAAACTTAATTTTATTTACTTCGCCACTCAAATCCCGCATAACCCCGAATAACGCAGACGAAGACATTAGGAGGATCTACGAATGTTGAGGATGATGTTCTGAACCACGTCCATGGAGCTCGCCGTCCCACCCAAGTCTGGCAAATAAGAAGAATATTGACATTAGGAGGATCTACGAATGTTGAGGATGATGTTCTGAACCACGTCCATGGAGCTCGCCGTCCCGCCCAAGTCTGGCAAATAAGAAGAATATGAAATACATTGAATGTGTCTGTGGCAGCCTATATGTTAAATTGAAGCACTTCATTCAATTAGTTCATGATATTAGATATGATCGAACGCGACGAAAAGGTGGAGCGAATCATAAACAAATTACTATACAAATGGAAGCCTTCCTGCACCAAGCCCGTGTTATATCATTCAGTTGGTGCAATGTTGCACTTCATTTGTTGCAATATTGCACTTTAATTGGTGCAATGTTGCACTTCTTGTGTTGCAATGTTGCACTTCATTGGTTGTAATGTTGCACTTCATTTGTTGCAATGTTGCACGTCAGTTGTGGCAATGTTGCACGTCATCTGTTGCATTGTTGCATTTCATTTGTTGCAATGTTGCACTTCGTTTGTAGCTATGTTACACTTCGTTTGTTGCAATGTTGCACTTCAGTTGTTGCTATGTTACACTTCGTTTGTTGCAATGTTGCACTTCATTTGTTGCAATGTTGTAAACACAGTGTGTTTACAAAGTACAAACCTTGAGTATGGATCTTGTCGACGCACAGCGTGCGTCGGATGGCGTCGTCAATGACCTGCGCGTAGGAGTGGAGGCGCAGGTGTCGCAGCATGTCAATAGACGCGTTCAGCATCGCTATGGGGTTGCCCACGTTGGGTCGAAGTTGTGTGCCCGTGTTGCGGGTGCCAGGCTCGAACACAGCATACTGTTAATAAGCACGTATACAGCATACTGTCAATAAGCACGAACACAGCATACTGTCAATAAGCACGAACACAGCATACTGTCAATAAGCACGTCTCAACTATTGCAATGGAAAGTCCCAGGCTCTTTAATGATACGGTATATATAGAACACAGCAAAGTTGATGCATACATCTATTGAGCATAAATTAACGGTAGGTATAACTAAACTGACAGCAAATAAAATAGTTGCAAGCTAATTTTATCAAAAAGTAGTTCAAATTAAAAATACTGCAAAATTTATTCATAACATTCAAACCGGACGAATCAATTCCTAATACATTGTAACTTTCATTTAAAGCTTCAAAGATCACAGAGATGAGGCACCTTATCACCGAAGTTTTTGCCGCTATAGAGACCAGGTCCCCCAGCGAGCCCAGACACGACGTTCTGCACACACAGTCCGTACAAGTTAGGCGTGACCATCACGTCGAATTGGCCAGGGTTGGACACGAGCTGCATGCAGGTGTTGTCGACGATCATGTCGTGGTATGCAATGCTAGGGTAGTCCTTTGACAGGGACTTCATGGTGTCCATGAAGAGGCCATCGGTTTGCTTCCTGGAAATGGCAAACCATTAATGACACAAATTCAACCATGGACCATCCAACACCATTCGACATTCGAAATAGTCATAGGAAGGAACTAACTCCTGGAGTTAAATAAATCTTTTAATAAAATCTACAACACAACTGCTGTAACAACGATCAAGGATTAAAATAACATCTTCGGCGACTGTTATTGCTGCTTGCAAGTGATTACGAAGCCTAAGTCCATATATTCCGAAATCTTGCATTCTTTAGAGATTGTATGGCAGTTGTTACAAATGTGTTTATAACCACTTTCTTCTCCACTAGAAAACATAATCAATATATGACGGGAGTGCTTGACAAGAAACACTGTGAATAAATAACTCAACGCGTAATTAAGATGGAGGTGATACGGGGTAATTACTCTAGAGTCTAGATAATTAAGATAATACTTACTTTCCCTATGAATGCGTCGATAGTTATTGTGTTGGCCTTAAACTGACATTAAATGCTTGTCCTGATAAACATATAAAATACAATTGAACTCTTACTTCACTACATGCGTTGATGATCTATTCAAGACTTTAGAGCTGATATTAGCAAGATGTTTATCATTATTCAAATTATCACAGCACTCAGTGGGACGCACAGCGCAGTATATGCCGATTCCTATAAAATTCTTGAATGTAGTACGTCAAACTGACGTAGAACAAGCTGCTTGAACGAGCAAGCTTTTGTGATATAAATTTATTTAGGAATGCAGCACTTAAACTATTCTTATTGAATTAACCTTTTTACTTGGCTTTCTACAAAACAAACCAATCTAATTGGCTTTAAAATAAAGCCCTCAATTCTAGAAAGTTAATGCAAGAATACCCACTTTGTTCTTATTCGCTTTTGTGAAGATTTGATGAATCTAGAAAAAATATTTCACCTAAGCGCTGGTGATCTTCCATTACTGTAAGGACAAATGTTTTCGGTAAAGATAGCCTCGCCAATTTTAAAATTTTAAGAGACTAACATGAGAGAATGAACAACTCTGAACTCACTGAATATTGGCTTTGTGAACACACGTGACTTTCTTCCTGTTGTTGTTGACAGCGAACTCGAAGGCAAAGCGGCCAAGCTTCTCAGACGCTTCCTTGGTGATGACCTTAATGCACTCCACCACACCAGGTACGGTCTGCACATCATTTGTCACAATCTTATTTCCACGTCATAGTTATATTACATATTTTAACTTACCAAATCCTTCAATTTCTTCAAGTATCACATTTTTTTCAGGCTACATCTCACAACCACACTTTATATACAATATGAAATTCCAACGTTTTATTGTACTTTTTAGTAAAAAAATTACATGACAATGTAGTCACCTAACCGCGTATCATCTCAGTCATTATTATACTAGTAATTAGAATACAACATACCAAAATACAGTATTGTCACTGACTGCTGGTAAACAAGCGAGCGATAACATAACATTACTTGCAGTGAACTGCATTGGCTTGCTCTCAACAAACGAAATTAGCATCCACGAAAAACTTTTTTATTGAAAGCACTCTGAACGTTTAGAGTTTAGACTAGCCGCATGAATTTAAGAAACTTGGATCAAGATTTTAACAGGTCAGAAAATTCTACTATGATTCGATTTTACTTAAGGTAAATATAACCACAAAGCATTCACAGTAATCATGAAGAAGTCATATCCATTATAGAGATGGTGTTAATTCACAAGCACAAAGTCGTGGCGGAGAAACAAGTTAAGGAATTAGAATATTTTTTTCTGGCAAGGTGAAGTCTGCATTGGGTAGGGCACTTATACTCTGATAGAATTGATAGTTAAGATGGCAAACTTGAAATAAGATCATAGATAATTACTTTTCATTGCTAACAGAAAACAAAAACTTTATAGCAATATGCAACTAAAATCATACAACACCTGGTGTGGTTAACATGAACATAAAATGATATGGCAGCTGGTGTGGTTAACATGAACATCAAATGATATGGCAGCTGGTGTGGTTAACATGAACATCAAATGATATGGCAGCTGGTGTGGTTAACATGAACATCAAATGATATGGCAGCTGGTGTGGTTAACAGGAACATCAAATGAAATCATTTCAGAGAAAAACCATAGATCCTACATAAGATGATCTACCAGGAGAATTTAAAATCATCAACAAATGAAATGTGGAGTGCTGGAACTAATTTTGAGGATACCAGCTAGAAAGTGAGTTTGGTTTTCAGAAACCTAAAAGCAATGTACGGTAGGAAAAGCTGAAGGAAAAATCTGCTAAAAACAGTTAAACACAAGAGTAAGCACTCAACTTCAGTTACAGTGCAAGAAGTTTAATTTCCAACAAAAAAAATTACAAAATAATTGAGACATTCAGCTCTGGCAAGAGTAAGAGAACTAAATACCAAGCTAAGCCATGCTACACTTCAACTACATGCAAATAAAAAAAATGTAAACTTACGATGAAGCAATTCTCTGCAGTTCAGAGATGGAAGAAAAAAATACACTTCTATGATTAAAGTATGTGCACTACCATTGAAACTTTACAGTTCAAAAAATATCTACCATAGAGAAAATAAGGCGCAAACTTAAAAATTACATATTCTTCATCATAATATATGAAATTCATTGCAGTCGTTAGGGATAATGTTTATAAATTTAGATTCTCAGATCAAAAAAGGCCCCAAATTAATCATGAAATATTTACAATTTCTCTGGCCAATACCGGTAGCAGTTTTAAATTTATTTGAGGCTCACTAGATAAAAAAATTTTGCAGCCCCACCCCCCCTACAAAAAAAAGAGAAAAACAACTTTTTCTATTTAAACTTAATCTACAAGACAAGAAGGAGACGAAAATACAACAAAAAACTGTGATGTTTAGGGATTCCTATTTCTGTCTAAGGTTTGTTTAAAACTAAGGTTATATCTACCATTAGGCAATCAAAAGTTTGCCAAAAAATTTTTATTGTGACCAAAATAAAGTTTTACACCCTTGAGATGCTTGTTTATGATACCACACAGCAGGTAATGGTTTTACATTATTTTCCACAGGTCAATTCGTGATCATAAGACTGAACACGAACTTGCTTACAGTTTACAAAGAGCCAAAGAATAGTCAATGTTAGTGTTCATAAGTAATAGTTTCTACAAGTGAGACTAGGCACGCATCTTACTATGGACACCAGTAGACCAAAAATGGAATGCCAAGATTGGCATTGGGGCCTCAGCTGCGCAAGCCATTCGTGTTCACCTTGACATGATAAAAAGTTCCAGCAATATATTTGGAGGAGAAAAACAGACAAAATAACAGTACAAATATCCAAACAATAAATCCACAATGAAAATAAAATCCTCAACCAATTCAATGGAAGAAATATCAAACAATCCCAGATTTACTTTGATCAACCAGCAAATCATCAATGAGAATTACGAGAAGATCAAAGATAACATAAAAATAGAGGGCACTCACCTCGTGTTCAATCATGGCGTACTCTCCTTCAGTGTTCTGTCTGATGACAACAATGTCCAGGTCATGCTTGGCAGGCACACCAGGGTACGTCTTGCAGTGAAACAAATTAACAAAGAGGTCCAGCTCCACCCTCATGACGGCGTTGCGGGACTTCGAGTAGAATGGACTGGCATACTCGCTCTCCAGACTCCCTGCAATGTCATTGAATACATGATGGGGGCTTCATCAGCAACAGAACCAAACATTATTGATTAGCCCATATAAATGTTTCTATATTTTATAACAATATTGAATGAAGGACTTGCACAAAATTATCACAAAGCTATCATAAATATCATAAATGCATTGTTTTATGCATGCATAAACTTAAGGTATATATGGTCCAATAAAACATAAATACTTTAAACCATTGACCAAAAGCTCTGAGCACAGCTTTCAAAATAGAAGAACTGCATACATAAGAGTGGAAAAATTATCTTCCAAAAACATTTATAAGAACAAACCTTTAAGTGCAATACCATTGCGGCGAATGGAAAGTAGTGCTCTCTCAAAATCCACATCAGAATTAAAGTTTTTGTTGAGGGCAACCTCTTCAAACTCAATGGGGACCTTTGCAGCTCTGTAATGAAGACAGCAATAAACACACCAGACTAGAAATAAATAGATGCACGATCATTAAATTAATGCATTAGCATAATCGTCAACTTGTTTGATATCTCAAATCCTGAAACTTACTCAAAGACTTCTTGTACATATGAAGTCATCTCAGGGCCAATGCCGTCCATTGAGAGCAGGGAGACTGTGTGCCTGCCTCCATACAGAGCATACGGGAACTCCCATTTCTGCCACAGAAAAATATTAGTTCTGTTTAAAATTTTTTTAGATAATTTGATTCATCAAGAGACATTTAATAATGTCTCTTGAATGAGACATTAATGAAAATTTTGTGCCAAACTATATATGTAATGAATTTAGAACTTAATACAAAAAGTGTATTCAGTTTTACAAAAATACAAAAGTGAAAAATACAAAAAAAGTGTATTCAAACATGCTTGGGGTGTGAACACATTGATTGCATGAGGCCTCAGGAAGAATTAACAATAATTTTGAAGATAATTCATCAATCAAAACAAGGCTATGGCTGAGATTTAAATAAGGAAATGTTCATATATATGGTATATTACACTTGATAAAACACACATCTATCCACTTACCAATACTTTAGCAGTAAACTTGCCAAAAATAGTACGTAGCAGTTTATCACATAGTTCTTCGTATTGGCTGAAAAATACAATGGGCAAAAAAAAAAATACTCAGCGTATCCAGCAATCACTCGATGCTCAATTATGTTTGATGCGGTGCTAACCTCTCCAGATGCCAGATGTCACTATATTTTGGTGCAAGAGTGTTTCTAAAATGTCCCTGTGGTTAGCTGCGCCCCTAATGTTGTGCTGTTTGCAAGTTATATGGTAAAACATAGAGCGGGACGCCACAGTCCCGTCAGTCACGAAAGGGTTAAGGAGCAAATTGCAGTTGATGAATTTATCAAATATAGTCACTATGTTCAAAAATTTGAAAAAATCTTGCAAAAAGAAAATTAAAAAATGCCAGAGGTGTGAACACATTGATTGCATGAGGTGTCAGGAAGAATTAACAATAATTTTGAAGATAATTCATAAATCAAAACAAGGCTGTGGAAGAGATTTAAATAAGGAAATGTTCATAGCTATGCAAAAAGAAGACAAAAAGGTTGGTCAAACTTATATTGAAGCAACACTAAAGTTATGAGCAGTTAAGCAACACTGAAGTTATGAGCAGTTAAGCAACACTAAAGTTATGAGCAGTTAAGCAACACTGAAGTTATGAGCAGTTAAGCAACACTAAAGTTATGAGCAGTTAAGCAATGCTGAAGTTATGAGCAGTTAAGCAACACTAAAGTTATGAGCAGCTGTGCAACATTCAAACTAAAGCCACACACAAGTTACAAATGCACAAAAGAAATAAACTGCTAGGAACTTTAACCTCCTTGGCAGCAAGACATGATAATAGCCAGAAATCATGATTTGTGAGACTAGTGAATCACGGTATGATCAATTGCAAGATTTATTATTTTAAGCATTTAAACAAATTTTTATATTGAAGGAGCAAATTGCAGTTGATGAATTTATCAAATATACTATGTTCAGAAATTTGTAAATATTATTTCATTTTAAAAATGAAAAATAATGGTATATATATAACCCATATTATTCATTGGTGGCAGTCAGAGACATCGTAAGGTAGCCTCAAAACAGGGATCAAAACATATTTATTGGAAGCTAATAAAAGTTACTGTATACACATGCAAACTTGCCAACAAAGAGTTTACAAAGATGTTATTGCAAAGTAAAAAACATCATGCAACGCATGAGCACCAAAATAACATAGCAGAAATCCAGGTTCCAACAACCTGTACTTGACAATAATCACCAGTTGAAATAAAAAATGCCATCAATGAAGAGGGATTAATAGACAAAAATTTCATATTAGCAGAGAGACACTGGCATGAACAAAATAAATGCAGATGAACATGATTAAACTTACAGGAGAAGCTTCTGTTCCCATCAGTCTTTGTGAGACATGGGGCACCTGGAAGGACCATTTCAAGTTAGGTCTTGTCCATATTGCATCACATTATATAGGAAAAAATAACTATGGTCTCATCCTAACTTCATTAAATAAGAACAAATAGCTTTGATCTCAAACATACTACCTATATTAAATATATTATACAAGGACAAACAACTATCTAATGTATTCAAAAACAAGCAAGAGTGCAATAGATCACACATATCACAAGAAATATTATAAATAAAATTCTTGAATAATTTTACAAGATTCAGGGTACAAGGTTATCCTTTAATAGTTTTTCCACTCCATCTACAATTTAAGGAAGAACAAAGCTACAATAATTGTAGATATTGCTATTCATCATCCTTAGGTATAATTTTATGCAGAAAGCTATAAAAAATTAACAACAAAAAACCCTGAATCAGATGGCCAGGTGTTGTTGAATCTTAAATTGCTATGCAGGATCTACCGAAATTCAGTTCACAATACAGTGAACTGAGTTTTTTTTTTGAAAAAAAATAATAAAAACTACTTGATCTGACTCTATAAGATCTCAATTATATAATTAGTCAGTTGCAGGGATACAATCCCTATTTACACTAATTATTTTATTTATTTGCTTCAATCTTCCCAAGAACCCAAAAGTTTACCATTTATCACATCTTTGACATAAATTTAGCCATTGTCTTTCCATCTTTTACCATTGCAAAATCTGTTCTGAATCGCAACTACTGGCAGTATACTCGCTATACTGGCTATGAAAATGCAATGGACACAGAAATGTAGAGCTTACCAAGGAATTTTTCATTAGACTAAAATATCAAAATTTTAAGATAGTAATGCAACCCCAAAATTGATAGTTTACAAAAACTCACATCCTCCTACCAAATTATGAACTTAATGAATACCGTAAAATGGGGTAACTTAGACCACTTTTTGTTTTTTTAACAAAAACCCCCACAACTCAAAAACTATTTGACATAGAAAAATTTTTTTGATGGGCATTAAAGGCCTCCTAATACTGAGGCTACATAACACAATAGAAAGACTTAAAAAGTTTGCATATGTAATAGGTTAAAAAATCAAAAATGTGACCCACAAAAAAAAAGCTATTAATTAAAGCCTGTCAGAGTACCCCCTCCAATTTTTTTATTTTTTGGTTAAATAACTCCAGGTTTTGATGCATTGTAGTAGAATCAGTCTATTAATTTCACTGACTATACTCTTACTTCAAACTAAAACATTGTCCAAATCTTGACTTCTGATCGTGTACCTATGCAAGGCTGGATATATATAGGTATTCCTCATTGTTGCTTTATAAATTTATCACTTTAGCAGGTCCATCAATATATCACTTTAGCATTTTCACTAGTGATTTTAAAAAATCACCATGAAAATTTGGATCCATAATTTTAGGAAACTTTTGCCATTTTAGAGTCTTATTATCTGCAATTTTAGGAAACTTCTGCCTAATATTCCAAATTTTCTCGACATTTGCCACATTTTCTTTGCTATCTATATTTACTGCCTGTAAAAAATCCATGTCTTAAAAAATAATAACACAGCCAAGAGCAGAAATGAAATTAGTCTCACAAAATGCTGCATTTAGTCACACGGTGTTGGAATTCAGCAATTTTGTAGATTTGAATTCTAAAGACTTTTAAAACTTTTAAATAAATATGGCAACAGTTTGTGATGTTTCATCATTGCTGGCGCATAGTGTGGTGTTTTGAGAGTAATGTAAACCAATCAGAACTCAAGTTGTGCATACGGTGATCTATTTATAGCCATTTATTTCTTGCTACATCCTTAAGGTGTTGGAATATGGTGTGTTTACCCTAGTTACTTAATATCACATCAATAATATCATAAATTACAAAATTGTAATGCATGGATTATGATGGATATGGACACATGGTATGATGGTAATGGAAATAGGTACCTTACTGTACCTACTTAAAAATAAACTTGACAAAGCATCTAAAAAAATGTCTCAGCTTTGCCACCATGCTGATTACCAAGTATGAACTCAAAATGAACTTAGGAATAATTCAAATAGGCTACTAGGGTAAACGCGGTATATTCCGACACATTAAGGACGTAGCAAAAAAATTAATGGCTATAAAAATCACCGTATGCGCTACTCGAGTTCTGTTTGCTTTACGTCACTCTCAAAACACCGCACTATGCTCCGGCAATGATGAAACGTCACAAACTGTTGCCATATTTATTTAAAAGCCTTTAGAATGCAAACCTACCAAATCCCTATATTCCAACACCGTGTGTGACTAAATTCGGCACTTTGCGAGACTAATTCCGGCCGCGCTTCAAACTGTACTAATTTGTAATTCCGACCTCCTTGTTTTCAAATTCCGATCGCTGTGTGAGCTATATTGGAATACAACACAGTTCAGAATTAGAACACTATTGAATATTGAACACTACTTAATTAGGCTTTTAAGTAAGAGCTATTAAGGGAAGGGGAAGGTATCCCTAAAATTTTAGGATTTTGGCTTTTCTAGTATTTAGTATCATCTTAAAGCTGACATTCTGCCCTATCCAACGATACCACTGCGATCCCTGTACGTGAATTTATACATACATGATGGCTCTTTAAAGGGGGGCGGGTGGGGGAGCATCCTTCACGAATTAGATACAAGGTAATTAGCTGCTGAGCATTTTAAATATAGTGTCTGATTGAGTTGTGCTTTAGTTACTCTATGTTTTGGAGAAATAAATCGTAGTTTAGGTCAATTACTTTTCATTCTATGATGCCTGGTGCACAATTCTATATATGACATTCTATGCACAATTTTGTGATGACCGATGATGCACTAATTTTTCAATAAGTTAAATTTTTTTGCCAAGCGAGGTAAATGTAATCAATATTCTTTGTTTTTAATCAAATTTTTTTCTTAACTGGAGCCTTTGCTTACTGAGGTTCTACTGTAAATGCGTTTTTGGGGGTGTCCCGAGTAGCCCCGCTGTGCAGAAATGGCTGCCATTTTTTTTGGATTGAGATTGGAAATTCTGCAAATAAAGTTTTCAAGCCAACACCTGGCTGCAACTTTTTTATAAGTAAAATTTTTTAATATGGCAAATATTTTTTTTACTACAGACCTTAGCAGAAGTAACTTTTCAAAATAGCATTTTTACCATTTTTTTCAAGGATTTTTCAAAGCTAGTAAATGTAGTATTTTTTGACTTCCTTTACACTACATTGATAGGAAAAATGTTGACATTCATGCCACTATAGTTAGTTTTACAATATTCCAATTAGTTTTGCTACTAAAACAGTTTTACGCCGTATCGGAGGACTGTCCCGAGTTACCCTGCCAGTCCCGAGTAGCCCTGGTTGACAGTAATTTCCAATACAGTCTATTAATTTCACTGACTATACTCTTACTTCAAACTAAAACATTGTCCAAATCTTGACTTCTGATCGTGTACCTATGCAAGGCTGGATATATATAGGTATTCCTCATTGTTGCTTTATAAATTTATCACTTTAGCAGGTCCATCAATATATCACTTTAGCATTTTCACTAGTGATTTTAAAAAATCACCATGAAAATTTGGATCCATAATTTTAGGAAACTTTTGCCATTTTAGAGTCTTATTATCTGCAATTTTAGGAACCTCCTGCCTAATATTCCCAATTTTCTTGACATTTGCCACATTTTCTTTGCTATCTATATTTACTGCCTGTAAAAAATCCATGTCTTAAAAAATAATAACACAGCCAAGAGCCGTGACACAGGGTGTCATGTTCTGACACAGCTCACAGTCACACAGGGTGTCGGAATTCCAACACAGGGTGTCAGAATTACGAATTACACTTTTGAAGTGCTGATGGAATTGAAATTAGTCTCACAAAATGCCGCATTTAGTCACATACAGTGTTGGAATTCAGTGATTTTGTAGATTTGAATTCTAACGACTTTTAAATAAATATGGCAACAGTCTGTGATGTTTCATCATTGCTGGCGCATAGTGTGGTGTTTTGAGAGTAACGTAAACCAATCAGAACTAAAGTTGCGCATACGGTGATCTATTTATAGCCATTTATTTCTTGATACATCCTTAAGGTGTTGGAATATGGTGTGTTTACCCTAGTTACTTAATATCACATCAATATTATCATAAATTACCAAATTGTAATGCATGGATTATGATGGATATGGACACATTGTTGCCGGGTCTAAAATGTCTCGTGCCGTAGGTGAGATAAACGTGTTATCTGCTTTCAACTAACTGGCAACAACCCTACTCTAAATGAAGGAAAATGAAAGACTGGTTCTAATGCAAAATGAATTAAAATATGGGACAGTAAATAAACACACAACTTAATAAAATTGCAAATGAAATGGTTGTTTTAATTTGAAATGTGTAATGAAAATATGCTAGTGAATTGGATGTAAGGATTGAATTAATTTNAAAGGGGGGCGGGTGGGGGAGCTCCTTCACTAATTAGATACAAGGTAATTAGCTGCTGAGCATTTTAAATATAGTGTCTGATTGAGTTGCGCTTTAGTTACTCATTTAGTCTCATCTTAAAGCTGACATTCTGAGCTTTCCAACAATACCACTGCAATCCCTGTACGTGAATTTATACGTACACAGCTGCTCTTCTCTTTAAAGGGGGGTGGGGGGGAGTTCCTTCAGTAAATAGATGAGAGGTAATTCGCTGGTCAGCACTAGATATATGGTTGTTTCTGGTATCTAGGCTCAGTCACCCTTCTTGCTTTGTATGGAGAGGTGTACTGCAAGTCGCTGCTACCATCCTTGAGTGGAAGGAAGCTACAAAAGCCTGTAGTTTGGTATCCATGCTACATTGAGTGCCTATTTCAAGGCACATGGGACTTTGTCACGCTGTCCTGAAAAGTTTAACTTATTGTCTCGGAAAGCCTATCTCCTCCTAGAGTTTTGAAGCTACAGCGATGAGACATATACCATTCGATTTGTAAAGACCATACCTATCGAGTAACGAAGCCCTTTTTTTAGATTTGTGCATAGCTTGGATTCAAAATGGGGGGAAGGGGGGAAAATCTGAAGAAAATGAGAAAAAATGAAAAAATGTGTGTAAAAAACTAAGGCAAAAATAAAAAATCAGGCTTTGTTACTAGATTGGTATGGTCTTTACGCATCAAATGATATGCGTCTCTATGTTGTAGCTTGAAAACCCTAGGAGGAGATGGATTTTTACAGTACCCCCTTTTTGTCCATTTTCTATGAATTTCACATTTTTTATCAATTTTTTCAAAAAATCACATGAACAAAACGTGATTTTTTTGCAGTTTTACATATATGTGTGAAGTTTCAGAAAGATCCGTCCGCAAACAAAAAAGTTTTTCTGGAGGGGATACCTCCCCCTTAAGCTTTTAATTAAGATAATTTTAATTTTTGCACAGCTCGGAACAAGCATGGAAAACATCTGCCTTTAGGGCCGCAAATAGAGGTTTCCCGCCATTTCCGAAACTGCAAGATTTCCACCAGATGAATTATCTCCTATCCAATTGTTAACAAAAGTGCACAATCGAGCCACGAGATTCCAAATGTATTGAAAATTTGTCATGTTGGAGCCGCAAGATTTCAGAAACAAGTAGGAAAATTCCAATCCTGGCTCGGAACAAACTGTGTGTGTCTAATTCCAAGTTGTGTCAGAATTAGTTTTTATGTGTCTAAATCAGTTTCTTAACTTAATCATCTATTAATTTATTTACCACTTAAAATCAGCAAATACAAGTATACTTATAGGATTCAATATATATTCAAAGACTTATTTAAAACTCTCAAACCATAATATTCTTTCTACTGTCTACACAAACAGTTTATCACTATTTGGTAGAGCAAGGTCAACTACCTATCAACTTTGACACGTTTTTAGGTGATCTCACTGGGTGACGCCGACGCGCACTGTCTCTCTTTGGATCTCAAAATTTTCCTACCAGACAGCCCAGACCTAGTGTTTTGGGCCACTTTTGGCAATATTTTGGCATGCAAAGCCAATAGTATGATGTCACTATTTCAATTTGCAAGTTTGCAAGTCCCAGACAGGAATAATGGGCAGATTTTTTAGAATACCGTGGGTGAAAAGAGGCTCTTCAAGGGTGAAGTTGGAAAATCGCGGGTGCAATTTTCGTCCTCCCGGGTGCTTCTCGAAAATCGCGGGTGAGAATTTACTGTTCTCGGGCAATTTTACGAAATAGCGTGTGAACAGCTGCTACCTACCGTCTCTCAACTTCTCGCGCCGAGCGGCCGAACGAGAGGTGCACTGCCATAGACCAGCAAATTACCTCAAATCAGCCCTGGAGCCAACATCAACCTTCTAAATGCTATTGATAAAGCCATCCTGGCAGTGGCACCAAAGCAGCTGTACTCAATTGACCCATCGTACCACATGAACTTAAAACCAACAATGCTTCAGCTCACAGCCTCACAAGCTGCTA
>NW_025945626.1:0-1613 GCF_000764305.2 Hyalella azteca | reverse complement strand
TGATACCACCTGCCAGGGCAAGGATGACATCTCCATGAGCAACTGTCATCGCTATTTGGATATTAATTTCTCCGATAATTATTAACTCAGGTATCTCAATCATCGCTAGATTCATCAAGTCTAATACACCGAGGAGCAGAGCAATTTCTTTAGAGAATTAATCAATTGTTCCTGATATGTTTGTATCAAAATTCTTCAAAATGAAATAAAATTAACGTTTAAAATACGATATTTGAGGTACACTTTATGTTTCCAACTTGTTAATTTATGGATTACGCGTTATCCAGCATGCGATGCGTATTTTCTTCAATAATGCAGCTGGTTTTTATTAAAATCCGTAAATTTAATATTCGAAGATGTTGAAAACTTTATGCGTCTGCCCTAATACACAGTAAAACTATCGAGGTAAATAACGTAGACTTTGCACATTTTCTTTGTAATTAGTGAGTCGATCGAGCTTTAGGAACAAAAATGGAAACTGGGAGACGATAACCCACTAATAGTGATTGTGTTTAAAATATAGCATTGTTTATTCAACAAGTCAATGACTGACCCAAGTCGGTCATGCAGATCCAATCCTTTCTCGGAGCGAAAAGTTCAATCTAGCGAAGATGTCGCTTAGGGCGACATTATCAGTCGTTATACCTAAACATTGGTTTCAAATGCCTGGCTCTCATGAGGTTATCTTATTGCCGTTCGTGATACGCACTGTGTTTGAGCAAAAACTTTGAAAGATTTTTCAAAAAATTCGAACATTATTTGGTAGAATCAGATAGGAGTAAATTAAAATATTATATATCTGTGACCATGCAGAAACAGCTTATGCAATATCCCGGTAAACATTTCTAGGGAATTTGATATTAACTTTCCTTCGCGATGCTAGCACCCATGACCATTAAGATCTTGAATCATGTAGATATTTGAGATTTAGTTAATAAATCATCGATTATATTATATCTTCCAGTTAGCGCCGCGATGAGATGCTTTGTTGTCCTAGACTTATAGATGACATACCAATCGCATTTGCAGATTTGCTAATAAGATTGCGTGTTTGATATTGTACGGCGTAAAGTAGTTATGCTTATGAGGCGAAAAGGATACGCTTGAACCAATATTTATTAATGATGTCATGATTTTCTAGAGTTAAAATTGATGTGAAGATTTCAAATAATAAAAGTCAAAAAATAAAAAAAAATCAAAGTCAAGTCAAAAGAAAATTTCTTGATCAATAATAATAAATGAGTGAATTTTTGGGCAAGCAATGCAATAAAATGTTCTAATAATATAGGTGTAGATGGCTGCAAAACACTGCAATAAATTATAATACATAATACCATAGACTTTGCATCACCTACTATAGTTGCAATCTCATTTACCAACATATGAGATCGGCTCCGGCAGCTCTTTTGGCTATATTTTACTTCGTGCGTTTGACGGAGCTAAATTTTGAAAAATTTGTGATCAATAAGTTTGTCATGTTCTCATTTATTTGCAAATTTAATGTCCATATTGACTCATCGTGTGCACTGATGTTATTTTCAACTGCGGTTTTCAAACGTTATAGGCTCATGGTTCTGATAGTTGATTTTAATTATTGCAATGCTTGTATTACG